>NW_021941695.1:0-84227 GCF_902148855.1 Sphaeramia orbicularis
CGTGACGCGTTACAAACGTGTCATAAACGCGTCGTCATGTGACACGTTACAAACCTGTCATAAACGCGTCGTCGCGTTACAAACGTGTCAAATGCGTCGTCGCGTGACGCATTACGAACATGTCATAAACGCGTCGTCGCGTGACGCGTTATGAACATGTCATAAACGTGTCGTCGCGTGATGCGTTATGAACACGTAAGAGATGTGTCGTCGCGTGACGCGTTACGAACACGTAAGAGATGTGTCGTCGCGTGACGCGTTACGAACACGTAAGAGATGTGTCGTCGCGTGACGCGTTACGAACACGTAAGAAATGTGTCGTCGCGTGACGCATTACGAACACGTAAGAAATGAGTCGTCGCGTGACGCGTTATAAACATGTAACAAACGCATCGTCGCGTGACGCGTTAAAAACGTGTAATAAACACGTCGTCGCGTGACACGTTACAAACCTGTCATAAACGCGTCGTCGCATTACAAACGTGTCAAACGCGTCGTCGCGTGACGCATTACGAACATGTCATAAACGCGTCGTCGCGTGATGCGTTACGAACACGTAAGAAATGTGTCGTCGCGTGACGCGTTACAAACATGTAAGAAATGTGTTGTCGCGTGACGCGTTATAAACACGTAAGAAATGAGTCATCGTGTGACGCGTTATAAACATGTAACAAACGCGTTGTCGCGTGACGCGTTAAAAACGTGTAATAAACACGTCGTCGCGTGACGCGTTATAAATGTGTCATAAACGCGTCGTCGTGTGACGCGTTATCAACGTGTCATAAATGCGTCGTCGCGTGACGCGTAATAAACGCGTCATAAAGACATCGTCGCGTGACGCGTTACAAATGTGTCACAAACGAGTCGTTGTGTGACGTGTTACAAAGGTGTCATAAACGCGTCGTCCGTGACGCGTTATAAACGTGTCATAAACGCGTCGTCGCGTGATGCATTAAAAATGTGTCACAAACGTGTTGGCGCGTGACACGTTATAAATGTGTCATAAACGTGCTGTTCTCGTGACGCGTTATCAACGTGTCATAAACACGTCGTTGCGTGACGCGTTATCAACGTGTCATAAATGCGTTGTCGCGTGACGCGTTACAAACATGTACGAAATGTGTCGTCGAGTGACGCGTTATAAACACGTAACAAACGCGTCATCGCATGACGCGTTACAAACGTGCAATAAACACGTCGTCGCGTGACGTGTTAAAAATGTAATAAACGCCTCATCGAGTGACACCTTATAAACGTGTCATAAACGCGTCGTTGCGTGACGCGTTATAAACGTGTCAAACATGCCGTCGCGTGACGCGTTATAAACGTGTCGTCGCGTGACGCATTACAAACATGTCATAAACGCGTCGTCGCGTTACAAACGTGTCAAACGCGTCGTCGCGTGACGCATTACGAACATGTCATAAACGCGTCGTTGCGTGACGCATTACGAACATGTCATAAACGCGTCGTCACGTGACGCATTACGAACATGTCATAAACGCGTCGTCGCGTGACGCGTTATGAACACGTAAGAGATGTGTCGTCGCGTGACGTGTTACGAACACGTAAGAAATGTGTCGTCGCGTGACGCGTTACGAACACGTAAGAAATGTGTCGTCGCGTGACGCGTTATAAACACGTAAGAAATGAGTCGTCGCGTGACGCGTTATAAACATGTAACAAACGTGTCGTCGCATGACGCGTTAAAAACGTGTAACAAACACGTCGTCGCGTGACGCGTTATAAACGTGTCATAAACGCGTTGTCGCGTGACGCGTTATCAACGTGTCCTAAACACGTCGTCGCGTGACGCGTAATAAACGCGTCATAAACACGTCGTCGCGTGATGCATTAAAAGCGTGTCACAAATGTGTTGGCGCGTGACGCGTTATAAATGTGTCATAAACGTGTCGTCGCGTGACGCGTTATAAACGTGTCAAACGTGCCGTCGCGTGACGCGTTATAAACGTGTCTTAAACGTGCTGTCGCGTGACGCGTTATCAACGTGTCATAAACGCATCGTCGCGTGACGTGTTATCAACGTGTCATAAACGCGTCGTCGCGTGGCGCATTATAAACACGGAACAAATGCGTTGTCGCGTGACGCGTTACAAACACGTACGAAATGTGTCGTCGAGTGACGCATTATAAACACGTAAGAAATGAGTCGTCGCGTGACGCGTTATAAACACATAACAAACGCGTCGTCGCATGACGCGTTACAAACGTGTAATAAACACATCGTCGCGTGACGTGTTAAAAATGTAATAAACGCCTCATCGCGTGACGCGTTATAAACGTGTCATAAACGCGTCGTCGCGTGGCGCATTATAAACACGGAACAAATGCGTTGTCGCGTGACGCGTTACGATCACGTAAGAAACGTGTCGTCGCGTGACGCGTTACAAACGTGTCATAAACGTGTCGTTGCGTGACGTGTTACGATCACGTAAGAAACGTGTCGTCGCGTGACGCGTTATAAACGTGTCATAAACGCGTCGTTGCGTGACGCGTTATAAACGTGTCATAAACGCGTCGTCGCGTGACGCGTTATAAACGTGCCATAAACGCGTCGTCGCGTGACGCGTTATAAACGTGTCAAAAACACGTCGTCGCGTGACGCGTTACAAACGTGTCACAAACGCGTCGTCGCGTGATGCGTTACAAAGGTGTCATAAACGCATCGTCGCGTGATGCGTTAAAAACGTGTAATAAACACGTCTTCGCGTGACGCATTACAAACGTGTAATAAACGCGCTGTCGCGTGACGCATTACGAATGTGTAATAAACGCGTCGTCGCGTGACGCGTTACAAACATGTCATAAACATGTATACATACGTACATACATACATACATACATACATACATACTTACGTACCTACATACATTTGTACATACATTCATACATACATACATAAAATCTGTTCACATATTGAACAGTTCAGTTTCTTGACGGTTTCAGGACCTTCTGAGTGTTGACACACACAGGTTTCAATCAGATTTGTTCGATAGTTCAGAAAACATTCCCCTTCCAGCTGTAATTCCCTTCAACCATCACAGGCCTTTGGATGACAGACTGGAAGAACTGATGGCTTTGGTTGAGTTTCAATCAGAATCTGCCTCCAGATCCTCTCCACTCATTTTCACAGGTGCTGGATATCGCATTAGAAACAGACGACGCCTTCCGTGGACAACTGGAGACTGACGAGTATCACCCAAGGTTTAGAAATGTATTTAAAAACAACCAGCTGAACAATCCATGTAGCATCTTTTCTTTTCATATTCAATTGAGAATCCACAATCGGAAGATGAAAAAATGACTCACTATTTCATCATTCACGTACAAATAAAAATGCAAAAACGAGTTGTTTGTCATTATATTCATTATATTATAATGAAATATTGAGTCAGTTTTTTCGTTTTCCGATGTGGATTCCCACTTGAATATGAAAAGAACGTGTGTGGATCAAGGTTATAATAGTTTTGGATTTTTAATTATAGTTTAGTTTTAATTAGTTTTGACTTTTTTTTCTCTTATTCAGTTAGTTTTCATTAGTTTTTAGAGCAGGTTTGTTAGTTTTTATTAGTTATCGTTTTTTTCTGAATGCTTAGTTTTAGTTTAGTTTAGTTTTAGTATTAGTTTTAGTTATTTCATATATTTTATCTTCCTCATCATCCTATTCAAAGAAATTAGTGAGGCGCGGATATGTGTTACCCTGGACACTTTATTTGGGGGTCGGGTTAGGGCGGCTCATGGACTGAGCAGAGACACAATGTACCGTACAATGTATAATTCCCTATAGCAGGTTGAGGGGGGGTGCAATCCATACACAACGTCACTTACGTGAAACAATGCGAAGATGTGCAAAGTATGAGAGGAGATGCACAAAGCAGCCAGCAGTTAAAGCAGATAGAAACATATATAAACCAGCTAACCAGCAGTTAAAGCAGATAGAAACATATATAAACCAGCTAACCAGCAGTTAAAGCAGATAGAAACATATATAAACCAGCTAACCAGCAGTTAAAGCAGATAGAAACATATATAAACCAGCTAACCAGCAGTTAAAGCAGACAGAAACATATATAAACCAGCTAACCAGCAGTTAAGCAGACAGAAACATATATAACCAGCTAACCAGCAGTTAAAGCAGATAGAAACATATATAAACCAGCTAACCAGCAGTTAAAGCAGATAGAAACATATATAAACCAGCTAACCAGCAGTTAAAGCAGATAGAAACATATATAAACCAGCTAACCAGCAGTTAAAGCAGACAGAAACATATATAAACCACTTATAAACATATCTAACCCAGTTCCTCATCAGTAAACCACACCTTAGCAGATATCTCCTCTCTTAATCATCTCCAGTTCCATTATTAGCTAACTTTGCTTCAGTTCAGTTCAGCTAGCTGTAGCTAGTACCATCAAACGTTTTTGAACATTCTAACAGGTTCCATACCTCTGTAATTGGATTAGTTTTCATCCTCCTCTTTTCTCCTCTTCTAAACTGTGCAGTTCAGGGCTTGGAAGGCCTTTTCATGGTGATAAACTGTCCAGTTTTAACCTGGATGCTAGTTCAACACTGACTCTGTCCTTTAGCTCTGCTCTGTCTCTGTCACTCACGCGCACACACACGGTACGCCAAAAAAAAAAAAAAAAAAACCCGACCCATGCATCACTCCAGTAAACCCCAGACAGGACTGTGCTGCTTTATCCCAGCTTTAGTCTGTATGTTCCAGGTAGAGTGGGGACCAGAAGACGACTGGAAACCACCAGTGACCACACATGACAGACTGGGAAGTGTCGTATGGTGTCACCAGCTCAAACTGCTGGAGCCAAATAAATTAATTTCATATCAATCCGACATTGACAAAGACGAAAACGAAGGAAATTGTATCCATAATTTTTATACGTTTTAGTTAGTTTTGTAAGCTCACAATACAGTTTCAGTTAGTTATCGTTTTTTTCTTTTAATTAGAGTTTTTATTAATTTCAGTTAACGAAAATGTTTTTTCAATTTTAGTTTTCGTCATTTCGTTCGCTTTCGTTAACGATAGTAACCTTGGTGTGGATTTGTTCCTGGGACTATCTGGGCGGACGTTGTTTACGATATTCTGTTCCTGCTTTCTTTTCTTATATTCATCATTTAATTGGTCTTATGTATTTTATTTTATTTTATTGTAATTTTTTGTGTGTGCTTTTTTTCTTTCTCTTCTGCCCAGTTTACTCGGTTCTGGTTGGAGTTATTGTTTCCATTATAACTATCACTATGGTTGTTATTGTTTGTATTATTGACATTTTCATTCAGACCAATGTAATCTAAAGTAAAATAATAACCTATAAATAATGACAATTGACAAATGATAATAATTTTCTTCTTGGTTTAATGTGAAAAATAATATTACATTACACCTATAAATAATGAAAACTCCAAATTTTTCTTTTTGTTTTAGTTTGAAAAAACAAAACAAAACATAAAACATGAAATTATGAAAATATTTACATTAACAAACTATTCTTTAACAATAAAATGAGAATAATCTGAACAAATATGAAAAAACTGAAATATCTAAAGAAAATAAAGTAAAATTTTTAACAATATTCTGATTGTAACTAAATGTTTTGTGCCTTTGTAGATCCGACCCTTATAATGCACATGGACAAATGATATGTTTAGGCAGAATATTGTTAAAATTCCACTTATTTTCATTTTTAAAAATTCAGTTTTTTTCAGATTATCACATCTTTTTCATTTGGATGGTTTAATCAAATTTAGTTTATATTCATAATCCAATGCATTGGCATCTTTGGAAGAACTTTGCAGCTCTTTGTTCTAAACTAATGATAATTTTAGGACATTTTTGATATTTGAAAGTAAAAATACTACATATAACCCCTTTAAGGAGTAAAGAAATTCCATATTTAGGACAGACAGACATATGTGGAAAAGATAAGAACAGAAAAGATTAAAAAAAAAAAAAAAAAATTAGAAAAGATAAAAAAAAAAAAAAGATAAGCAAAGATAAAAAAGATAAGAAAAGACAAAAAAAATTTAATATAAGAAAAGTTAAGAAAAGAAAAAAGATAAGAAAAGATAAGATTAAAAAAGATAAGAATAGAAAAAAAAGATAATATAAGAAAAGATAAGAAAAGAAAAAAGATAAGAAAAGATAAAAAAGAGAAGAAAAGATAAAAAAATAAGAAAAGACAAAAAAGAAAAGATAAAAAAAGATAATATAAGAAAAGATAAGAAAAAAGAAAAGATAAAAAAGATAAGATAAGAATAGAAAAGATAAAAAGATATGAAAAGATAAAAAAAGATAATATAAGAAAAGATAAGAAAAGAAAAAAGGTAAGAAAAGATAAGATTAAAAAAAAGATAAGAAAAGAAAAGACAAAAAAAGAAAAGATGAGAAAAGATTAAAAAAAAAGATAAGATTAAAAAAAAAAAAAAAAGATAAGAAAAGAAAAGATGAGATGAGATAAATTCCACCGTGGGGAAATTTCATAGTTTGCAGCAACAAAAATACAAGCAAGTGCAGAGAAAAAGACAGAAAAACCACAAACAAGCTAAAAAAAAAAAAAAAAAAAAAAAAAGAAAATATAAAGAGAAAACTTTTAAATTTGGTATTGGATTGAAAATATTTTTTTTTTGTGACAGCAATAAAGAAACAAATCTACCTTCATAGTTTTGTAGCAGTTCCCACATTTATTTCCCTCCATATTTAACCTTCCTTCAGTGATTTATCACCATTTATTATAATACTATCCTCTGGATTTTGCATGTTTTCACTGTAAATCGTGTATTTAATTTCCTGTGTTTGATTTAGATGTTCATGAAAGCTCAGACTTAATTCACATGTTATATCAAAACAGAAAAAAACAGAAAAAATGTGACTTTTTCAGCGCAGACATTATTAATTAAACATAAACCCAGTGTGTCCATCCACTGTCACTGATCCAACTCCATGGGTTTTACTGGTGAATCAGTGTTGTAGAAGATGACGGTGTTTCCACGGTAACTACGGAGCCTCTGAACGTCCAAATGGGTCACTTATTTTGCAAGGTTTTTTTTAATTCATTTTTCTTCATTTTATTATTGTTTTATTTGTTTTGTTGCCTCTTTTATTGTTTTTGCTCCAATTTTGTTCAGTTTGCGGCTTGTCTTGTCCATGTAACTTATTATTTTGTTCATTTATTATTCATTTTTCTTCATATTATTGATCACTTTCGCTGTTTTTGTTAATATTGTTGCTAATTTTCTACTTTTTAACTTCATTTTAGTCAATTTTTTGCTCATTTTTTCATGTTATTTATTATTTTGTAAGTTTATTAATTCATTTTTGTTCATTTTATTCATTACCTTGGCTGTTTTTGTTCATCTCTGTGCACCATCATTGATCCAACTCCATGGCTTTTACTGGTGAATCAATGTTGGAGAAGATGACAGTGTTTCCACGGTAACTACGGAGCCTCTAAACGTCCAAATGGGTCAAATCTGATGACCCTGAAAAGATGAAGAACTCTATTTAACACCGATTATTTCCATGTATTGATAGGATTAGTGGATCAACAGGTATTAAACACTTTAGATCAGTAGATGGTTTTGGTCGCTGGTGGAGGTTTGGCTCTTTAAGGGTTAATCGGGTCTATACGGGTGTCCATTGTCTGTGCTTTGATAGTAGCTTCTTCTAGACCTTTGTTTCCATCCTGTTCTTCTGTGACTTTATTAAAATTCACAGAGTGGCTTCATCCCAGAACACACTCACTCATCTAATATTCATGTTTGGTCGTCTATCCAATAATAATCACCTCCACCGCTGTTTCGACACTCTGTTGTCTTGTCCTTCCTTTCATTTCCTCAGCCCCTCCGTCGTCCTCTTATTATTCCTGCTCTTCTCTGCACCTCTCTCCATGTTGTCTTCCATTTGTCTGTTTTCCTTCCCCTCTTCCAGCTGTTCTGCTGCAGCCTTTGCCTTATTGAGCTGTTTTCCATGGACACCTCTCTCTGACTCTCCGTACTCTGCATGCAAAGTGTACAATGCACTTACACCCACACTGGATGATCTTAGAGTGGAGCCAAAGCATTTGTTTCCCGTCCCTTGTGGCAATCCAGGAGTAAAAACAATCGCTCACATCGACAGTCGCTCAGCTCGGTATCGATCAGCGTTGTGTGCTGCGGGCGGGCGCTCATAATGTTCAGTCACCTGTGGATAGCCGTCACCCAAAACTCTGGGGTGCATTCATTTACTCCTGGGTGCTGACACTCCTGTTTGTGTTCCTGAAGTTCCTACGCATGGATCATGGTTCTTTTCTTTTGTCTGAGAGTTGTGTACAGTGATGTCCCGATCTGGATGTTTTTGCTTCTGATCCGATCTGATGTTTTTTAAGATTAGTTTTGCCGATACTGATCTGATACCGATCCGATACTGACTTATTACAATAAAATTTTGATTCAAATTTAAACCTAGGGACTACAGATGGAAATTAGCACTGCTGCTACAATCTGGCATATTTACAGCTGCAGTTGTTGTAGATGTTCATTAATATGCACTGTCCCTATTATACTCAGTGCCAATGAAAACGCAATAAAACACTTGAATGTGTTGTATTGTTCCTGAGCTGCGTCAATATGTTTCAGTTTCACCTGTATAAGATAATCCCAGACAATTTCTTAACAACCTGAGACGGGTTGAGCTATTGTCACGCTTGAATGAACTTGTCTGCATTCATAAGACTGGTTTTTCTCATTACTCAGCAATGAACTGCTCAACTTAAGGAATTGTGGTCAGTTAAGGAGTGGTCATGTTCTGTATAGAAAGGCAAGCTGAAAAGCACCAAAATCATTTGCAATAACTCAGCGATGCCCAGACTGACACGTGACCACAGATGCCATGCTCTGGGGCTCCTGGAGGCCGGAATCTCTGCTCGGCAGGTGGCGTGCCGTTTTGGATGCAATGTGTCCGCCATAGTCAGGATGCAACAGAGGCATGAAGAAACTGGCTCAACTGCAGACGGACCTGGACCAGCACATGTGACCACGCCACAGCAGGACCGCTACATTGAGCTGCAGCACCTCCAGGACCGCTTTGTGACTTTTGGTTTTGGGGGTCCTTGAGTTTCTTTCGTTATCCTTATTTTTTGTCAACAAATTTGTGATTTTTTATTTTTACTGTATAGAAATGGCCTATGATTAATTCCAAAGAGCTTATGGAATAAAAATCCTCATCGATTTAAAAAAAATATGAGAATCTTCAAGTGTTGTGTTTTCATTGGCACTGAGTAGAAATAAATAAAATAAATAAATAAATTTAGAGTCATTATTTATAGGTTATTACCTCCACCAGGAGGTATTGTGATTGCTTTGCTTTGTGTGTTTGTTTGTTTGTTAGTGACTTTCCAGGAAAACGATTCCAACCATCTTTCCCAAATCTTCCCCACACATAGGCCTAGGCCCTGGGACCAACCCATTAAATTTTGGGCCAAGTAGGCCAAAGTTCAAGGTCACAGCAAGGTCACAAAATCTACAATTTTCCTATCTGTCATCATTGAGCAATTTTTGAAAATTCATAAAAAATTCGGAACTGCAATTAGCCTCCAATTTGATCCACCCGTAGCTTAGAACAATATCTTGTATCTGGCACCCTGAACGGTGTGCATGTGTGGATCGACTACACTGGTCTACAAGGAAAATGCTTCCGGAGTAAAAAATAATGAATTTTTACCACATGAGAGTCACTGATAAAGAAAAATCCAGTCAAAAATGCTGGTTGGCTGAAGTTTCCAAGATACAGTCTTGGGTCAAAATGTGAAATTCAAGAATTAACGAGAGAATGGGTTTGACTCCAAAGGAATATTTGTCTCAGAGCTACAAGATCTACTTCAAAACACTGTCTGCACATTAGAATACATTCACTTTACAGGTTCTATTTAGTGGAAGATTTATAAAACTATTATATAAATGTACATAAACCAATATATATGTGTAATAACACTTAATCATATACCTTGAAACCGGCACTTTTGTCATTTATTTTCCATTTAATCTTATTAAAATACATAACATTTAGCACATTTAATCTCTGAAGCAAATCATTTCTGAACAACTGTAGACCAGTGTTATTTCTTTTTAAACTATGGATGCGTAAAACAAATTTCATAATGATATTTCACAAATTGCATTTTTTATGATTTTTTGAAAATGGTGCATAAAAAATAACAAAAGTCACCAGAGCATAACGGAAGAGAAATGGAGTGGAACGATATTTCGTACAAAGTTGAAGCTTGGTACCAGTCATGTGTATGTCCAATTTGATTAAATTCCAATCAATATTAGTTGAGTTCTAATTTTAAATGTGTGGTAAATGGGATTTTCAATGTTAAATGTAAATGTCCACAGAGTCCACATTCCACAGTGGATGTGGACAATTTTGTGCCAGATACAAGATATTGTTCTAAGCTACAGGTGGATCAAATTGGAGGCTAATCGCAGTTGTTTTGAATTTTTGATGAAATATTGGTCTGCTTCCATATTTTAACATTTTGTGAGAAAATTATGAGTCTAATATGATCATTAATATTTCTACTGACACTGAAAACATTCCATTTCTTTATTGACACCTGGAGAATAATTAATTCTGCATTCGTTTGACTTTTAGTTGTGTTTTCAAAAATTTTTTTTATCTCTTAACACATTCCCATGATACACTCAACACTGGTAAGTTTTTGTCGGAAACCTTTTCAAAGTGTGTTTTATGTCAGACAATAATGATCCAGACAAGGGGGATTAGGTCTGCGGTCTTTGAGAAAGAGTTCCTTTTAATGCTAAGCTAGTCTTCTGCATCAGTCAATAAAAGTAAATTGCTGATTTAGGAGGAACGGCCGATGAAAAGGATAAGGCTGGTGAAATGAGCGGCTCAGCACAAAAGCCAGTCCCAGTCACATTCACAGTCAAGGACACAGACTCGTCTGTTCACACGAGGGATTCCAAAACCATTGATTCACTTAAGCTCTCTACACTTTAAGCAGATTTAATGTGAAATTGAGTCACCCTGATTTAAAGCTCTGCAAACCCAAAATACATTTTTATTAGTTTAGGTCGGCCTCCCGTCGTTATCAAAATCCTATTTTCCACCATGAAAATAATTAATAGGAAGGAACTTTTTCAGGTTTGGAGTACAACAACAATACGCAGAAAGGTTTTCTAACTCCTAAACCTGCAGGAAATAGACTCGTCCCTTAAACAGATATGAATCCAAACGGCCACAAACCATCGACAGATACAGTAACTGATGCACATACCTGTTGAAACACTAATCCTATTAATAAATATAAATAATTGGTATAAAATACAGTTCTTCATCTTTTCATGGTCATCAGATATGACCCGTTTGGATGTTCAGAGGCTCCGTAGTTACCGTGGAAACACCGTCATCTTCTACAACATTGATTAACCAGTAAAACCCATGGATGACAGTGGACGGACACACTGGGTTTTTATGGATTAAATACAAAATAAAATGAACAAAAAATGTGCTTTCATGATCGTAAACCTCAATAAAACATTTTGTCCAAAAAAAAAGAAAACATGTACAAAATAATACATAAGGTGGAAAATTTTTGACTAAAATGAACAAATAGAATAAGATAAGCAACAAAATGAACAAAAACAGTCACAGTGCTGAATACAATTAACAGAATGTATAATAATTAATTAAGAAAGTAGTAAACATAAACTAAGTAAACCACAAACTGAACAAAACTGAAGAAAAAATAATAAAATAGGCAAATTCTACAACAGTGGTTCACCAGTAAAACCCATGGAGTTGGATCAGTGACAGTGGATGGACACAATTGTTTTTACATCCCATTATTGATATATTTGCAGAAAAAGTCACTTTTACTGCAGTTTTCTCTGTTTTGATATAATAACCTTTGAATTTACTTGGAGTTTTTGTGAGCGTCTAAATTAAATATAGGAAATTAAATGTAGGAAAATACATAATTTGATGAATAACAATGATGAATACCATTAACAGAATATATAATAATTAAGAAAGTAGTAAACATAAAGAAAGTAAACCACAAACTGAACAAAATTGAAGAAAAAATAATAAAATAGGCAAATTCTACAACATTGATTCCCCAGTAAAACCCATGGATGACAGTGGATGGACACACTGGGTTTTTATGGATTAAATAAAAAAAAAAAAAAATGTACAAAATAATAAATAAGGTGGAAAAATTTTTGACTAAAATGAACAAAAATAGAATAAGATAAGCAACAAAATGAACAAAAACAGTCACAGTGCTGAATACAATTAACAGAATGTATAATAATTAATTGAGAAAGTAGTAAACATAAACTAAGTAAACAAAAACTGAACAAATTGAAGAAAAAATAATAAAATAGGCAAATTCTACAACATTGATTCACCAGTGAAGCCCATGGAGTTGGATCAATGACAGTGGATGGACACACTGGGTTTATGTTCAGTTAATGATGGATTTTGCTGAAACAGTCCCTTTTTTTGGATTTACATGTAGTTGAGTTGAAGGAAAGTCATATTTTCATTAAATTTCATTTACATCAGTAGTTTGGTGGCTTTTGAGGATTATATCAGTGTAAAAATCACACATTCCTTCTATATAAACAGCTGATTTTTTTGTATTTTTTGTTTATTTTAGGGGGAAAATGATTTTGTTTTGTACAAAAGTAAAAGTTCCAAATGTAAATTTAATACCATTGTTCATTTAACCCTCAAAGACCTAAATATTCACCAGAAACTAAAACAATCCACTAGTTTATAATGTTTAATAGCTGTGGATACTATAATTACTGAAAAACAGAGTTCATCTTTTCATGGTCATCAGATATTTGGACGTTCAGAGGCTCCGTAGTTACCATGGAAACACTGTCATCTTCTACAACATCGATTCACCAGTAAAACCCATGGAGTTGGATCAATGACAGTGGATGGGTTTATGTTTAGTTAATCAGAGACTGGATTGAAACGGACACTGTTTTTCTTCAGTTTTCTCTGTTTTAATATCATAACCTGAATAAAAACATCTACAAAATAATAAATGTGAAGAAATAAGCAAAAAATATGCTAAGATAAACTAAAACAAGAATGAAATAAGCAACAAAAGGAACAAAAAGAGGCAAAGTAATTAATAAAATGAACAAAAATTAATAAGAAATCAACAAAATAAGTAGTACAGTCTATTCTCGTTAAACCGCCCGCCGTTATACCGCCATTTTCGCTCACCGCCGACCAAAACCATTGCACAAAAATCCCCAATGCATTATTCCATTAGCTACCGCCATTTCCGCCTATCGCCATCCGCCAGCCCAGTTCCATGCACAAACAACACTTATACCATTGATTTCCCGACCGTTATACCGCCAGCGTGATTGCCATCGAGTACACATAAATTTTAACAATGCACTGAAACAAACGCGCCAGACGCTGATCGCGACAAGCTACGAGTAGGTCTACGGAACGGCCACCGTTCATTTATCGCAGAACGCTCAGTAGGTCAGGATGTCGGGAAGAGGACGTGGGATTAAGCCAAAGCCTCAAGATGATGGGGTGTCATTTCCCGACACGGTATAATAATGTTTAAAATGTTTCCCCACTTTAAATGATCCCTTACAACATAACAGAATCAAGATTTATTTAGAAACGCAATTAGAACGGGTTAACGGAGGCAGCACAGACATCATATAGTAAAGACATGCACATTATGGACGTTGTAACGCCATTTTCGCTATACCGCCAATTTGGCCGTGAACGGAAGTTGGCGGTATAACGAGAGTAGACTGTATTACCAAATTAAGCCACAAATTGAAAAAAAAAAAAAAGGATAAAATAGGCAGCAAAATGTCATCTTCTACAACACTGATTCACCAGTCAAACCCATGGAGTTGGATCAATGACAGTGGATGGACACACTGGGTTTATGTTCAGTTAATGACAGATTGGACTGAAAACGTCACTTTTTCTTCAATTTTCTCTCTTTTGATAGAATACTCTTTGAATTTATCCTGAGTTTTCATGAACATCTACATTAAATATGGGAAATGAACCCTTAAAGACCCAGTGTTAATTTTGTGGCAGTTCCTAAATTAATTTTTCCCTCTATTTAACCTTTCTGAAGTGATTTATCACCATTTATCCTAATATTATCCTCTGTATTTAGCATTTTTCCACTGCAAATTATATATTATCTTAAATTTAATTTCCTGTATTTAATTCAGATGCTCACAAAAACTCTTGAGTAAATTCAAAGATCATTATATCAAAACAGAGAAATTTACTTTTTCCACAAATATATCATTAGCTGAATGTTAAACCCAGTGTGTCCATCCACTGTCACTGATCCAACTCCATGGGTTTTACTGGTGAATCAATGTTGTAGAAGATGACAGTGTTTCCACGGTAACTACGGAGCCTCTGAACGTCCAAACAGGTCACTTACTTTGCAAATATTTTATTCATTTTGTTCATTTTTATTCATTTTATTTATTTATTTATATTACTTGTTTTTGTTCACTTTGTTGCCTCTTATTGTTTTTTTCTTCAATTTTGTTCAGTTTGTGGCTTATTTTGTCCATGTTTCTTCTTATTTTGTTGATTTATTATTCATTTTTGTTCATTTTATTGCTTATTTTTTCATGTTATTATTATTTATGTTTAATTTATTTTTGTTCATTTTATTTAACCCCTATAAACCCAGTGTGTCCATCCACTGTCACTGATCCAACTCCATGGGTTTTGCTGGTGAATCAATGTTGTAGAGGATGACGGTGTTTCCACGGTAACTAGGGAGCCTCTGAATGTCCAAACAGGTCACTTATTTTGCAAATATTTTATTCATTTATTTACTTGTTTTTGTTCACTTTGTTGCCTTATTGTTTTTTTCTTCAATTTTGTTCAGTGTGTGGCTTATTTTGTCTATGCTACTTCTTATTGCGTTGATTTATTATTCATTTTTGCACATTTTATTGCTTATTTTTTTCATGTTATTTATCATTATTTATGTTTAATTTATTTTTGTTCATTTTTCTTCACTTTTGTTCAGTTTGTGGCTTATTTTGTCCATGTTATCTCTTATTTTGTTGATTTATTATTCATTTTTGTTCATTTTATTCCTTATTATTTGATGTTATTTATTATTTATGTTTTTAATTTATTTTTGTTCATTTTATTTAATCCATATAAACCCAATGTGTCCATCCACTGTCACTGATCCAACTCCATGGGTTTTACTGGGGAATCAATGTTGTAGAAGATGACGGTGTTTCCATGGTAACTACGGAGCCTCTGAACGTCCAAATATGGTCATATCTGATGACCATGAAAAGATGAAGAACTGTATTTTACACCAATTATTTACATGTATCAATAGGATGAGTGGATCAACAGGTATTAAACAGTTTTGATCAGTCGATGGTTTTGGTCTCTGGTGGTGGATCTTTGGGTTTTTAAGGGTTAAATATAGGAAAATACACAATTTACAGTAAAAAATGCTAAATTTAGAGGATAATATTATAATAACTGGTGATAAATCACACTGGGTCTTTCTGGGTGAAGACCACGTTTAATGAAGTCTTCATGGAGTCCTACCCAGAATGCGTTTCACTTACTGCTGTTATGATTGATGACCTAAAGTTCGTAATAGAAACAGACACATTAATTCCTAAACAGAGTTATTTTGTGCTCTACTGAATCTGAACCTCCCCATTATCTCATCTGGTTTACTCCTGCAGTAATTAGATTAGAAGAAGAAATGTATCCTTTTTACACCTGACGGATGAGATGTGGATCAGACGACAGACCGATAAAGTTAAAGACTGTCATTCTGTCATTTTAAGAATCTGAAGCTCAGATAAAGCTGTACGTAAACCCTGTCTGAGACGCATTATAAGGACGATGATGGTGGTGTGTAGATGATCGCAGCTGTCCAGATGTGGATTATCAAACATCTGAAACTACATCCTAGGGTTAGAAAGAATTAAACAAAAATAGGAAAAGCAACATGTAGACAGAAAAACATGAACATGGACTGTACGAAAGACTCCAAAACAAAGAAAAAAAAGAACATAAATTAACCCATAAAGACCCGGTGTTACTTATATAGCAGTTCCCAAATGAATGTTTCTCTATTTCTACCTTTGACCCATTTATCACCAGCATTGTCTTTTTTAAAAATATATATTATCTTCTGTATTTTGCATTTTTTGGTGTAAATCATGTATTTCCAATCCAATTTTATTTACAAAGCACTTTAAAACAACCACAGAGGACCAAAGTGCTGTACAGAAGAATAAAAGCACAATACAAATTAATAAAAGCATTAAAAACATTACAGTCAAATCAAATAAAACAAGTTAAAATATAAAAACAAACAATTTTCCTATATTTAATTCACATATCATACAAATGGTCATGGAAACTCAAAGTAAATTCAAAGTTCATTATATCAAAATAGAAAAATTAACTGAACATAAACCCAGTGTGTCCATCCACTGTCGTTGGGTTTTACTGGTGAATCAATGTTGTAGAAGATGACGGTGTTTCCACGGTAACTACGGAGCCTCTGAACATCCAAACGAGTCATATCTGATGACCATGAAAAGATGAACTCTGTTTTTCAGTAATTATAGTATCCACAGCTATTAAACATTATAAACCAGTGGATTGTTTTAGTTTCTGGTGAATATTTAGGTCTTTGAGGGTTAAATGAACAATAATGGTATTAAATCGACATTTGGAACTTTTACTTTTGTATAAAACAAAATCATTTTCCCCCTAAAATAAACAAAAAATACAAAAAAATCAGCTGTTTATATGGAAGGAATGTGTGATTTTACACTGATATAATCTGCAAAAGCCGCCAAATGACTGATGTAAATGAAATTCAATGAGAATAGGACTTTCCTTCAACCTCAGCTACATGTAAATCCAAAGAAAAAGGGACTTTTTCAGCAAAAATTCATCATTAACTGAACATAAACCCAGTGTGTCCATCCACTATCACTGATCCAACTCCATGGGTTTGACTGGTGAATCAGTGTTGTAGAATTTGCCTATTTTATCATTTTGTCTTCAATTTTGTTCAGTTTATGGTTTATTTTGTTTATGTTTACTACTTTCTTAACTAATTATTGCATACTTTGTTAATGGTATTCATCATTTTAACTGTTTTTGTTCATTTTGTTGCTTATTTTTTTCTTCATTTTAGACACACTTTTTCATCGTTATTATTTTGTACATGTTTTATTATTTTTTGTTCACTTTATTTATTATTTAACATATAAACCCAGTGTGTCCATCCACTGTCATTGATCCAACTCCATGGGTTTTACTGGTGAATCAGTGTTGTAGAAGATGATGGTGTTTCCATGGTAACTACGGAGCCTCTGAACGTCCAAATAAGTGATTTTGTAAGTTTTTAAAATTAATTTTGTTCACTTTTACTTATTATTTTATTTGTTTTTATTCATTTTGTTGCCTCATTATTTCTTTCTTAAATTTTGTTCAGTTTGTGACTTTTGTTTTTGTTTTATTTTTGGTTTATTATTCATTTTTGTCCATTTTATTGATCACTTTGGCTGTTTTAGTTCATTTTGTTGCTTATTTTATACTTTAGAACTTCTTTTGAGTTGTTATTTATTATTATGTACGTTTTTTAATTAATTTTTGTTCATTTTATTTAATCCTTATAAACCCAATGTGTCCATCCACTGTCATTGATCCAACTCCATGGATTTTACTGGAGAATCAATGTTGTAGAAGATGACGGTGTTTCCACGGTAACTACGGAGCCTCTGAACGTCCAAATGGGTCATATCTGATGACCATGAAAAGATGAAGAACTGTATTTTACACCAATTATTGACATGTATTGATGTGATGAATGGTTTCACAGTTATTAAACAGTTTATATCAGCAGACGGTTTCGGCTGTTTGGGTGTTTATGGGTTAATCTGTTCTTCCACTCCACCCTGATTCTTGGACCATTTACTGAAAACAAACCCTTCACCTCCAGAGGGTGAAGTCGACTGGCCACCAGGTGTCATTGTTGTGTTAGAATTTATTCAAATCCTGCTGCATGAGAATGCATCCAGTCACAGGCCATTAGTGTTTGAACACGGCAGCAGCAGTCTGGCATGAATCCACCCAATAGTATTATCTCCCGTAAAGCTGATATTGTAAAGCCAGCAACTGAATATACAGTTTTAGAAGTGTGCGTGTGTGTGTGTGTGTGTTTTCCTCAGAAGCTGGCAGAGAAAGAGGGAGACACACACACACCCGTAGGTGAAAGAAAGACTGGAATTGGAAGTTGTCTGTTGTATTTATAGTGCTTCATTAGGTGAGCCTCTCCCTTTTGGCCCCGTTTCTGCCTGATTCAGCCGTTATCGTCCACCGTCTGCTCTGAAAACACACACACACACACACACAGAACAGACTATTCCAGCCTCAGCTCCTCTTGTACGACTCAGACGAGAGCATCCAGACACTGAGAGGGGCCAAGAGGAGCTCCAGAGCCCAGGATGGAAACCCAGAACCGGCTCCAAACGGTGCAGCCCATTGAAACGCTGCTGAAATGATCGACTGTTTTTTATGGAGGGTGGTACACTGCAAAATCTAAACCTGACCAAGTGTATTTTTCACATTTCTAGTCCAAATATTTTCTAATACGCTTCATCCTGAAGTGTATTATTCAACACCATTTGATCATGTGTCAATTTAGGCCAAGTTCTCCAGTTTACATAACCCTAAACCATAACCCTAACCGTTAAATCGTGTGGTATTTGACACGGCGTGAACATACACACGAAAAGGTTATAATGCGTACAGATAACACGCCAATTAAAATTAATCTGTACGTAATTCATGATATCACATTGGAATAATATGCATATTTGGGATGTAACGATATGAAAATTTCACATCACGGTTATTGTGACCAAAATTATCACGGTTATCATTATTATCACGGTATTGTTGAAATTGTGCTCAAAATGTTTAAAAAGTACTAATACACACACTGAAATAATTTAACCAAGTTGTATTTTGAAAAAAAAAAAAAAAAAAAAAAAAAAAAAAAAACAAATAAAATAATTGGCACAATGTACCTTCTGTGTCAGAAACATTCAAATATTAACCCTTAGTGGTCTGAGCCTATTTTGTCTGTTTTTCAGTCCTTTTGATTTTGCCTTTATATACTATAGAAACAAATGTTTACTATACCCATGTTTAGTATCTTTTTTTTCTAGCACAACTTCATCTATATCATCTGTCTATTAGTTTTTCAATTTAACCTACTATATCAACATAAAAATATATGAAATCCAATTTGAAAAATGTATATAATTTATTGCATAAATAACACACAGATATTTAACGAACCTTTTCAAAGACTTTCAAAGTGAATATTGGTTCCAAATATTAGGTATATAAAATTAAAATTATAATAAATTAAAACTATACTCAAATATTTAACATAAAAGCATAGTTTTACATCGGGTTTTTTCCTCTAAAAGTGCGGTAATCAAACACAGTTATCATGATAATTAGAATTTCAACAGTAATACTAACCGTCTGCAATTTTACCGCAATTTATTGTTATAACCGGTGATCGTTACATCCCTGATGCATATCATAGCGTTGTCCCACAAAAAATCAGACGTTTGAGTCATTTTAGTTGAGGGACAGACACCAACAAAACACAATATAGACTCAGCATGGGTTTCTTTTTTTGGTTTCAGTTCTGTTTTGGTACAAACACTCGCCAACATGGCAGCCGTCGAAGATTTAACCAGTAAATCTGCCCACATTTGGTGCTTTGGAAATGGCTAATTTTGACCCTGGATGATGATGCAGAAGAAAACACCATCCAAAGTACGGCTTCATTTCACGTAGTTGTAATGTTTGCACAACGATTACTTCAAGTACAGTCGGAAATACTAGCAATATGTTGAAACATCTTTGCAATCTATGAAAGTGGAGGAATTCTGCATATTTTTTTTCCCATTTTTGAAAACTTTTCTCCAAATGTGAAATTGCTGTGGAATCAATGAGGAGCCTGAGCCCATGAACAGAATTGATAATGCCACTGGTGTCGATAAAATGTTGTCAGATCCCATCCTGATGCAGAACACAGCCAAGATGGGACTGTGAATGCAGCCCCACGTCTGACGCTGTTCACTTCCTCTGTTGTATCCCTCCATCTGTTCGCTCGTTTGTCTTCCTCCTGCTCTAAGGTGTCCATGGGATCTGTCTTCCTTTTCATTAGATGCCCTCTCCGGCTGTCCTGTTGCACTCTGAAGTCAACTGAATCAACTGTTGACTCTAAAACGTTTCAGACTGGTAATAAAAATGGAATGAACCAAATGAGGGAGAAACCACACGGCTGAAACTGAAGCAGAAATGAAAATGAACTCTGGGGCTTTAGTGAAGTGGCAGCATGGACACTTTATCAACGGTGGATGTAGCTGCCGGAGCCCTCAGTGTGCCCCCCCCCTTCCCTGGAAATATGTAGAATGTTGGAAATAATATAACTGTACTTGCTGGGATTCGAACTCCAGTCTCCTGTGTCGTAGACCATAGTGTTACTGGGTTTCATCTGCAGACTGAGTCCTGGGACGCAGCTCTCCAAAAAATTCAATTATTTTGTTGGTTTTGGGGTTGGGGGTTGGGGTTAGGGTTTGGGGTTAGGGTTTGGGGTTAGGGTTAGGGTTAGGGGTTAGGGTTAGGTTTGGGGTTAGGGTAGGGGTTAGGGTTGGGGTTAGGGGTAGGATTGGGGTTTGGGATTAGGGTTGGGGTTAGGGGTAGGGGTTAGGATTGGGGTTAGGGTTGGGGTTTGGGGTAGGGGTTAGGGTTAGGTTTGGGGTAGGGGTTAGGGTTAGGGTTGGGGTTAGGGGTAGGGGTTAGGGGTAGGTTTGGGGTAGGGGTTAGGATTGGGGTTAGGGTTGGGGTTAGGGGTAGGGGTTAAGGTTAGGTTTGGGGTAGGGGTTAGGGCTGGGGTTAGGGTTAGGATTGGGGTTAGGGTTGGGGTTTGGGGGTAGGGTTAGGGTTAGGTTTGGTGCAGGGGTTAGGGTTAGGATTGCGGTTAGGGTTGGGGTTAGGGTTAGGTTTGGAGTAGGGGTTAGGGTTAGGATTGGGGTTAGGGTTAGGGTTGGGGTTAGGGTTAGGATTGGGGTTAGGGTTAGGGTTAGGATTGGGGTTAGGGTTAGGGTTGGGGTTAGGGTTAGGATTGGGGTTAGGGTTGGGGTTAGGGTAGGGGTTAGGGTTAGGTTTGGGGTAGGGGTTAGGGTTGGGGTTAGGATTAGGGGTTAGTGTTAGGATTGAGGTTAGTGTTAGAGTTAGGCTTGGGTTGGGGTTAGGGTTATCTCTTGTATCGGGGGGGTCTACTGGTTCATTTCTGAGCAGAGTCTATCTGGTTAAGGCAGTTAAAGCCTGTGTCTTCCAGTAGAACTGCAGTCTGTGTGTAAACCAGCGTTCAGCCACAGAAAGCTCTGAACGTATGAACGTGCAGATGGAACGACAGAACTGCACGGACTGAACATGAAATATGTTTGAACAGACAGACTGAGGGAATCCACACAGGGGTCAAACATAGACCTAGACCTGGACTGGATCCTATTGTGTCTAATTTTAAATGATTTGAATGCAACTGAATTCAACGTCATAACTGAGTCCAACCTCATTAAACTCACTGTGTGCTTTGGTTCAGAAACTGGACACAAGAACCAGCTTCAACTGGATTCATTTTAGCAGTGTGTATGATAATAAAAAAAAAATGCAGTTTTATGTGATTTGAAGCATTTATAATGTTCATTCTGCTTCACTTCGCCCCCTTGAACCCCCACTGGGACTCCAACCCTGGACACCCCCCCCCCTTCCATTTCTTCTGGATCCTCCACTGCTGTCCACTGCAGAACAGTTCTTGTTGACTGAGTACAGGTGAAGGTGAACATGGTGTGGGCGTGGCAGCAGTTGGACTAATTAAAAGGACTGCTGTGTTTCCAGTGTGGACCGCACACACTGTCACACTCTGACCACGTTAAAGCCTCACGTCTTCGACTCCGTTTCAGCGACTAATCACGCTTCGCAACCTTCTGACTTTGCAATTTTTTCGGAGCACAGTCTGATTTGGGGTTCAAAGATGTGTCGGAACAATAATGACAACTTAATACACGCAGGACACACTGAGTTTAAGCTGTAATAACTTCTCAGATGTCTGTTCCAAGGGTATCTAACCTTTCAGACTGTTTGATAAATATTAAATTAACTGTGAATTGCCTTGAAACGTTCACTGAAAATATACTCGGATGCTAAAGAAATTCCATTCCATCCCATTTCATCTTCTCACCCCTCAGTCTCCTTTTCATTCATGGTTTAATATGAACGATTTGCATGTGTGAGTGGGTTTAATTGGAGTTTGTTTTTGACATCAGCTCATTTTATTTTTCTAATGGTGGTGAGTTGGAAACGATTTTGAAGCAGGAACAAGGATGATGATGACGATGATGACGATGATGATGACGATGATGCCCACCACTGAAGATATTAACAGTCAATAATGTTGAACTGGTTTGAGTTCAGGTTAAACATCCAGACCAACGTGAAGTAAAATAATAACATAATAAACTATAAATAATGACTGCAAAGTTTCCTCTTGGTTTAATGTGAGATATATATATATATATATATATATATATATATATATATATATATATATATATATATATATATATATACATTATGCCAACTCCAAGTTTTTCTCTTTGTTTAAATTTTAAAAATAACATTAAATTATGAAAATATTTGCATTTACAAACTATCCTTTTACAATAAAATGTGAATAACCTGAACAAATATGAAAAACCTGAAACAGCTAAAGGTAATTAAGTAAATTTTAACAATATTCTGCCTTTTACTAAATGTTTTGTGCCTCTGTAGTTTGATCAGTAATGCACATGTACACATGATAACTTGAGGCATAATATTGTTAAACTTGCACTTATTTTTCGTAAGGAATTTTGTCTTTGAAGGTCATTCACATCTGTTTAGTTTGGATAGTATGTAAATGTAAATATTGTAAACATACTCAAAACTTTATGTTTTTGCATTAAACAAAAACGAAAATTTGGAGTTGTCATTATTTATAGGCTATTCTGTTATTATTTTTTACCATTATTTTGTAATTTTAGCAATATTCTGCCCTTACTAAAAGTTTTATGCCTTTGTAGATAATACTTAATATGTATTATACATACATACATACATACACACACAGATGATAGATAGATAGATAGATAGATAGATAGATAGATAGATAGATAGATAGATAGATAGATAGATAGATAGATAGATAGATAGATAGATAGATAGATAGATAGATAGATAGATAGATAGATAGACAGACACACACAAGATATACCTTATCTTATACATGACATGTACATATAACATATAATATATATATATATATATATATATAATATAAACAAAAGACAAAGTAATATAATATAAAAGATAAGTTGAGGACAATATTGTTAAACTCGCACTTGTTTTTTAAAGAAATTTCATTTTTTGCAGGTCATTCACCTCTATTTTGTTTGGATAGTTTGTAAATGTAAATATTTTAGATACATTCATAATTTTATGGGGTTTTTTGCACTAAAACAAACACAAAAATTTGAAGTTGTCGTTATACGTGTGCATTATGGATCAGATCTACAAAGGCATTAAAGTGTAGTAACAGGCAGAATATTGTTAAAATTTTACGTAATTTTCTTTAGACTTTTCAGGTTTTTCACATTTTATTGTTAAAGCATAGTTTGTTAATGCATATATTTTAAATATATTCAGAATTTTATTGACTTTTTTTTTTTGCATTAAACAAAAAGAAAAACTGGACTTGTCATCGTTCGTGGTCTATCATGTTATTATTTCCCAGGTCCGGCTCACTGGAGATCAATGTGGACCCTGAACTAAAATGACTCTGACATCCCTTCTGCTGTTCCACTGCACATTTCAGTTTCATTTGTTTGTTTTTTTCTGGATAGCAATGCAAAATAACCTCCATTGTTGCATAAAATTGGCTAATCCAAATATTAAAGTCATCTGTGTTAGCGTGTGCGGTTAATAATTCATGTGCGCTGCCTCAGATGAACATGTGGGTGGAGCAGCAGCAGACTGCCACATGGAGCTCCTGCTGTGCGTCCCCAGCTCACGGCGCTCATGCAGGGCTGCTAATGAAAGGCGTATTAGAGCCGCGCTCACGCCACCGCCGCTGCCACCGTTTTAATTCAACATATTTTCTTCTGGTGGTGATGTGGAGGTTATCACCGGCTCAAAGTCTCATTAGTGCAATTTTCATCTGGATTCTGTGAAGATGTTATCCAAAGTGAAACCCTGCGCCCTAATTCGATATCTGAGCCATTTAATGACTGGATGCCTGTTACATCATGATTTCAAGATCTATTTTAATGACTCTGTGGGTTAGAAATGTCATCATGATTTCTGTTATTTGTATGTTTGTAGCTCAGAATTCTCAAATCATTAAACGCTGCATTAACCATTAAATACCTAAACAACCTCCAACCAAAAGATCGAACTTCTGATCCACTAATCCTGTCAATACATGTAAATAATTATGATAAAATACCGTTTCTCAGCTTTCAGCGTCATCAGATATGACTCATTACCGGTAGGATGTTCAGAGGCTCCGTAGATACCATGGAAACACCATCCTCTTCTACAACATTGATTCACCAGTAAAACCCATAGAGTTTGATTAAAAAAAACAAACAAAAAAAAAACAATAGTGTACATGCTTGGGTTAATGATATATTTTGCTGTGAAAGTCATTTTTTTCCTGTTATCTGTTTTTATATAATAACCTTTAAATTTACTTTGACCTTTTATGAATCCCTCTATGATCAGTTAATTATAAGTGCAGTCTGTAAGAATTCTGTTCTCACTAATTCTAAAATGGCCTTGACCGTCACCAGACATGAAGGAATCCTGTTCATTTCAAATCCTGATCTCACTGACACAATATTTACATTTGAAAAGCTCAGTGTCAGCCCCCAAATGATGTTTATGATGTCATTGTGTGTTTTGGTCTGAGGCTCCGCCCATCACCTGTCTGCCAATCACAGAGTCAGTAGTATTTGTTCATCCAGGTTGGCAGTTCCACTGAGCTGCAGCTGAACATTTCTGATCACAAATGTCTGACCTTAATAAACCTAAAAGGACCGGGATTATTCCAAATATGTCAAAGTGACAAAGTGAGAAACAAAACAAGGATATGGAGGAGATGATTTAGAAACATGGAGACGACTGAAAGAGAAGGATTTGAAGACCGACGCCGGCTCTGACTTAGTCTGACCACCGAAAGAACCACTGAAAGCCGGGACCGCCGTCTGCACCCAGTCCCAGACCATCGATGTCTTCACCCGAGGCCGGGCTGCGGTTTCTTCTCCTGGCCCTGGTGAAGAGACCGCTGGTCCGGGACTGGTGCACAGGACCTGGTACCGGTGTAGGACTTGTCTCTGTCCATGGTAGCTCCTTGTAGTTCAGTGTTTTCTGTGGAAGGGACCTGTTCATGTAGCGGTGTGTAATCTGAAAGGGGGGAGGGGGGGGTTCGGTAGTCTGGTGTCTGTGGTTCGGCCAGGGGGTGGTGGTGGAAGCGATCCGTGTTGCTTGTACTTCGCGGAAGTAAAAGGTAAACTTGTGGCTCATTTCTCTTTTCTCTATCTCCTGAATCTGTGTAAACTTTCATTTGAGTGTTCAGGTCGTTTGTCCTGTTCTATATATATTAGACTGATGTAGAATCAGTCTGGTGATTTTATTTATTTATTTAACCTTTATTTAACCAGGAAGAAAATCCCATTGAGATTAGAAACTCTTTTCCAAGGGAGTCCTGGCCAAGAGGCAGCACAACACATAGTTACAACATACAGTTACATTATACAGTTACAACATACAGTAATTTACAGGACCAGTCAACCTATGTAAAACACGTGCAAGTCATTGAGATATTCTCTAGCACTCTGAGTTTGGATTTAAAAGCATTCAGAGAGATCAGTTCAGTCAGTTTCCAGTCTCTTAGCAGCATATTCCATGAGCAAGGAGCAGAGTACATAAATGCCCTTTTACCCAGCTCTGTATGGGCCAATGGCACAAAGAGGAACAAATGCTCGTTTGATCTCAGACAATAAGATTCAATAATTCTTCTTGTAATTAAACTACAGATGTAGGGAGGCAGTAGCCCAAGTATGGCATTGTAAATAAAAGTGTACCAGTGTCCCAGCCTCCTAGTGGACAGGGCAGGCGGTGATGATTTTTTTGTATGAAATTTATGTTGTGGTGGCAAGAACTAGTGGAAACACTAGTCGTAGATGCTCATGTTGGATCTGGCACCCCCTAATCTGGGGGGAGGAGCAGAGGATACCACGCTCTGCAGTATATGGAATGTGACTGCGGTACCAGTTTTGGACACAATCCTACTGTACATACAGCAGCTCAAAACCTTAAGAAAAGGCCTGATTTTCACTGTAAAATGCAGAGGATAATATATTAATAGATGTGATAAATCGCTTCTGAAAGGTTAAATGTAGAAGAAGTTTCCACAAAAGTAGTTCTAAGTCAAAATAACAGCTTATACTGACATGTTAGTAGTGGATAAAAGCTTGTGGGTGTCTTGTTTTCTGTATTATACCTGCACAATAAAACCTCTTGACTCAGTTTATCATTCTCCGTCACTATTGTATTCTGTGCAACAAAGTCTGTGGGTCGTCTTGGGTTCAGAGCTGTGATAAATATCTTTATCTTTTCATCCATAAATGTCTGACTGAACGCTCTCTTCCATATATAATATCTAGGCTGGACTTTCTACTCTTTAAACTCACTCCACTGAATGTCTGGTGCTTCAGGTTCCATGTGTTTACTCTGAACTGGGAAAGATTAGGATTAGTTTTTAAGTAAAGACACTGATGGATGGATGGATATTTTATATCATGATTATTACTTTTTGTCATAATTTCAACTTTTATCTCACAATTATGACTTTTTATGTCAAAATTTCGACTTTTCATCTTATAATTCTGACTTTTGTGTCATAATTTTGACTTTTTATCTCATGATTATGACTTTTTATGTCATCATTTCAACTTTTTTATCTCATAATTAATGACTTTTTATCTCACAATTATGAGTTTCTTACATATGGAAGCCCGTTTCCAGCACTGAAAGAATATATCCCCATGTTAAGTCATAATTATGAGATAAAAAGTCAAATTTATTTTCCCATAACCAGGGGAAACAATTCTGAGCAGGGATACGTACCTTGGCACCACCCCACCACTGGATTTAAGGTAAATACATTCACACATTTCAGTATTTTATTGACTTTTCTCTACTAACCGGAGACACAATAAGAAAAGTTTGGTGACCCATTTTGAGCCTAAGTTTGGGAAAGGCAGCTCTCATCCCCTGCAGGACTGACAGCGAGACCTCTGCACTGGTGTTGGTGTGTGTGTGGGTGGACGGGTTGCAGATTTATTCAGAGTCATCCAAAGGACAAGTGCTGTGTCAAACTAAATAATGACAGGTAATAACAACTATGCAAGAAGACCCAGCACATATTATGGGATTTTAAATAACATCCAGGTTATGAATAAGCAACTATTAGAGGAATACATGACAGTTAAAAAGGTGAAAATGAACATCAGCTTCAATATGCAGCTGGGTGCTTCTGTGAAACTGGGTTTATTTCAGTATCTGTCACTTTTCATCTTTTTAGACCCAATAATAAAAGGTAAATGTAGACATATTTCCCCCCAGGATGGACCTAATGATGACCTCAGATAAATGCACAAAAATATCCTCTTACTCTTTGCCATCCCATAATTAATGAATTTTTAATCAAATAGAGTCCAAAAATAGGACCCAAATATGGACATTAAATCTCCCTAGGTGTCAGTGCATTAGATGTGTAAACGTGTGTAAATGCTCTTCTATAGACTCTAAATACAGACTCTGTGTTCAATGTGTGGATCCTAGTGGTTTTTCTAATCCACATGTGGGTTTGGCATCAGTCTCAGTCTCATTCCAGGTTTGGTGTGGAACCCATCGTGTCCACTGGTGTTACATACAGAACCTGACATTTAAACACACATAAATTGCGAAGGGTTTTGCAACAGTGGTCAGTTTTGTAAACACTCTGTCTTGTATAAGTTGTATTGCACAGATCACTGTTATTTATTTATAAAGTGAGGACTGCAGATGAACATTAGCACTGACGCTAACTCCAGCATATTTACATGTTTATACTGAACTGGAATGTATAATTGTGTTCATTAATGTGCACTGTCCCCCCCTAAAAAATGATATATAATAATAATAATAATAATAATAATAATAATAATATAATAATAATAATAAATAATATAGTTCAATTCCCAAAATGTACCTGCGAAAATAAAAAGATATTAAAAAAAAGTTGTGTGGTAATTTTCATGTCCTTTGTACTGTGTTACATGTGGATTTTTGTATTTATTTATTTATTTTAGTGCAGTTTTAATATTTTTTAATCATATATATGGGTTGTTTTTAGTTGGTGTTTTTTAGGATTTTTTTTTCTGTGTTTTTATTTTGTGCTGTGCATTTTGCTATTTTGTTCTTTAACAGCATCTGGGATGTTTTTATTGAATGACGATTAATAAATCTGAATCTAAATATGATCTAAAATAATCTAAAAATGTGTTTATCTGAAAAATAGTTTCTCTTTTATCTCAGTAAGTATTTATTTTTAAAACAGACCCAAAATGCTTCCAAACTTGCTTCATAACATTAGTCTACATCTGGTTTGAATTTTTAGCCCCTCTGTCCTGTTTTTAGTTTAACTAGTAAACTATAATAGTTTGATTTTAACTTAATTTCGCTGTATTAGGGTTGTTTTCCCTTTGGAATCTCACTTCTTCCCATCCATCCATCTATTTATTTATTTATCTATGTATTTAGTGTTTCCATTACAATTACTATTACTGCATTATCCTTATAATTCATGTCTTTTTTACTCTTTGTTATTGAAAGAAATGATGTTTATAGATGAATAACCACCATTTCTTTTACTTTTATGTCATTTTTATTTATCCCTCTACTTCATGGAAGGTCATGCAAATGACATTCTTTTATTTTGTTTAAAGTACAACTAAGTCAAGGTGAGGGTGTATCAAAAAAAAACTATACATTTTGAAAAATTACGCCCAGTTCCGCATTTGATAATTTTTGGAATTTTCTTCTCTGGACGTCGGTAGATGGGGTATTGGTGGATATTTGTCCAAATTTACAGACCCAGGTTTTCATGCATGAGTGAGCAGGGGCAAATTACACAATCCAAGTTAAAACTGGTTTGCACAAAGTAGCGGTGGGATTTAAATCCAATCAAAGGTCATGGGAGGGGCCAATGGGCATCCATCTTGTTTTCCACACAGTTGCCAGGTTACAGCAGTAACACTTTGGCCACCATGTCGGTTTCATTTCTTTCCCCATGGCAGCTGTTCCTGCCTTTCAAAGTTAATTCAACTTGTTTAGGCCTGAAAATGTAGTCCCCTACCTACTGATATCCATAAAAGAAAAGTCCAATGTAAACATGCAGCTACAGTAAATCACAAAAACATAATTAATTTTGGTTAATGGATTACTGCCCCAGGCTTCTTTATCTTTAACCACCAGGTGCTAAATCTCCGACTAGCTGGGCAAAAAACTGCATGTTCTGGAGATTGTTTGACCAACGGTGGGCTCTAGACTACTCCATTATCCCGTAAAACCTGGGATCTGGCTTGGCTGGACCGCTACCAGAGGGGGGGGATCACTTAAATTAAATTAACTTACCACTTATGTTTCAGATGGAAAAACCAACCCAGGAGAAATGAAGAATTGACCAAAAAGAAGGGCTGAGGTTTAAAAAGTTAAAACAAAGCTTGATTTATTGCTTCAGGCAAAAATTTGAAAAAATTACAAAAATGTGAACATCAAAGAAGTCAGTTATCAACTAGTATCTCTTATGATGAACTTCCTAAATCTACTTCCTTTTTTTTTAAAAAGAGTCTCCATTACTTTTTTTAGTCTTTAGTCACTTTGAAGACTCCCGTATTTGGTACATAAGTTCAACATATACATATGATTGGTTGGCAGTTGTTGCCGGGTAAAACACGACAGACATACGTCAATCATTCCACGTGAGGTGATTCTAAGAAAACACATTTGAAAGTTCAGTGAAGTTTAACAAGTGCATTGGACGTCTGTCAATCACACCTGGGTTTGACATCTGCACAGAGTTCAGCTTAGATAGCATAGCTAAACCACAAAGAGCGTCAGGAGGTATGAGGCTTACACGAGGAGGCTAGCATTTCTTGACCACAGAAAGTTTCTTAAGTTCATAATCTAGTTTTTCTGCTCAGCTCACTTTACCACAAAACTTTGCAAAGCTGCAAAATAGGATCTTTTTCGTAGAACCCGACCTTTTCTCCACTGCTCAGCACACACAGGTGTGAGTTTCAACTTAACCACAAAAAACTGACACATGAACCAAACCTTTCACTGTTCAGTACAAAGGTGAAAATACAGATAAAAATATAAATCGGAAATAACAACTTAGATTTGTAAAATAAACACTCATCAAGCAAAACAACATGAAATATTTCACTTCTTCTTTTCCTTTTAGATTCATACATTTTCTCTTTTGTTTTTTATATTGATCAGATGGTCATCTGACAGCATCTTACACCAAAAATTAACAAATGTGGAACTGGGGGTAATTTTTCAAAATGTATATATTTTTTTTACTCACTCTATATAAGCCTTTTGGGTTTCCGACCTCACCTGCACATTTTCGTACCCTTCTCTCTATCAAGAGACATAAGTACAGGTATTTGTCTTATTTTATACTGTATGTGCAAATAAAATAAATAAATAAAAAGGAAGCACCCCATCTTTAGTGCAGATAAGGACTAAGAGCTGTGAACATGACACAGGCAGTTTGTCACTAATAGACATTAAAGCTAATTCAACCACAGAGTTTCCTCTTTTATTTGCAGGTATTTGACGTATAATCGATGTAGGGACAGAACACAACATTAATCACTTGTGACTGACCCCACAGTTATGTTTCATCAGCGCAGCACTTACTATACAGGTTTTGTATCAGTGTAAATATGAACCAGTGGATAAAAGCTCAGAGTAAATTGCAAACGCATTCTTTTCTTTGACATGTGAAAAGTGCTGACCGGGACGAGCTCTTCAGGAGTCATTAATAAGCGCGCTAATACAGTCAACTGTGCTGACAGTATCGAATGAGCGCTGCAGTTCGTCCCCTGGTTGAAAATGAAGAGATAAATTCATTTTAGAGGCCAAGGCTTGTTCTTCCACTTTTCCCACAATGAGATGAAGAAGTCATGAGCCACTGTATCCAAAGTGCAGCGTCATTGGACAGAAGATGCACACAGAGGAAGACACCTACAACCCAACAGCCCATCCTCTAGAATTATTTATTTATTTACCGGGGATGATGCACATTAATCAACGTTTCAGAGAGTCTTCTGTAAATGACACCTAATGAGCCTCGTCCTCAGGCGTTGTTGTAACCTCGACTAAATGTGAAGGCTGATGTTTCAATCTGCACAAACGTTGGCTCTTCGGTAAAAATAAAAATGTTCCTGTCATTAATGGAGGTGCCTGAAGCCTGTAGATGACACGCAGAGTTTTAAATAGTACATGTAGCGAATTTTTATTGGTAGCTATTTCAAAAGATCACGTACAATACTAGCGCAGTGCTTTCCAATCTTTTTTTTACTCGTGACCCCATTTTAACATCACAAATTTCTGGCGACCCAGACATTCAAAACGGAGCCTTTTTTTTGCTCAAATTAATTTGCCTTTAATCATGTAATAGTTTGCTCTACTATGTTACAAATAAACGTTAATTTTAGAGGACATTTAGTCAATATAATGTACAGTATAAAATGTCCTTTTTGGTGTCTGCTTCTCAGTTTCTCTTAGATGTTTTAGTGGGGCCATTCTCTGTTCGGTTTGCTGACTGTGACTGTGTGCAGGCAGGTTGAAGCGAAGTAACGCACATGGTCACATGATCAGGTCAATCAAGATATGCCCTCTCAGATATATATCCTGCATTTTATTTGAATTGGATTTTTAGAAGGAAAAGTGGTGTTGTAATTATAAGGAAATATACACTGAATTATTAAAAGATATTTTTATTAGTATATATATTTAATCAATTACTAGAAATTTCAGGTGACTCCATTTGAATTCCAGGCGACCCCACGTGGGGTACTAGTAAATTAGACCATGGTATTATTATTATTATATATTTTTGTGTTATTATTATTACCATTGTTACAATAATTATTATTCCCCCCCCCCTCTCTTTCTCACTTTCATTCACACTCCCCTCTTCCCCTTTTCCCTATCATCCCTAATCAATCTATATTGTTTAGTTGCTCTTTTGTCACTGTTGTTGTCTGTCATTACTCTGTTGCTGTTGTTTCTGGTTTGTTTATTTCTTTGACTTTCCTTTTGTTTATGTGTTGTTGTTGTTGTTCTTCTGTCCACAACGTCTTCTTAACTATCACTAAAAAAAAACAGCCAAAAACTACAGTGACTTTTCCCACGCACCTGTCAAACACTTAACAGCTTCATAGTGTCTCTGATGGGAGACACCGTACAGTTGTAAGAGTCCACGCTTGCTCATATTTCAGTGTTTTCAACCCCTCTTTTTCTTATCAAGCCTCTGCACGGCTTAGTGTTTACTCCAGCCTGGAGCAGGTATCTGAGGATGAAGAGCAGGCCCCAGGATGCTGCTTCCTGCCTGGACTACAAAAGCTGCCTGTGGGCCTGGTGAACTTGTCGGGGCCCCGTGGGCGCAGCGCTAAGCACAGGAGCGATAGCCAGCCCCAGACAGCGTAGACCCGCCTTGGCAGCACAGTTTGCCAGGTGCTGCTTTACTAATGCCTGGGGGGCCCGCTGGGAACATCAGCTCACAAACATCAGATTTCCAGAGTGGAAACAGTGTGTCTTGGTCAGCGTTCTACTGTGAAGACCTGGAACATCACGTATCTGAGCCCCAGGGTTCACCTGAGCTATTAATGAGAACAGTTAAGTTTAAGAAGTAGGATCATAAGCACATGAAAAAGTACAGAACCACACTGAAACGACACAACAATAGAACAGAATAGAATAGAATAGAATAGTATAGAGTAGAATAGAATAGAGTAGAATAGAATAGAATAGAATAGAATAGTACAATAGAGTACAATACAGCGTTTCCGCTCATAAGGTTTTGCTGTCAGTGCCACGGCAAATCCATGCCACCACACTAAACATTTCATACAAAAAAAATCATCACCGTCCCATTAGACGTATTATACATACTAGCGGCATTGTACCCGTGGTGCCATTGTATGTGCATGAGAGGCTCAATCTCCCAGCATACCTCACAACATTTGAATACGGACAGAAAATTGTGCCTAGTAGATAGTCAGGTAATGTTTCTATTCATTTGGCGAGTTTGGTGGCGATCGGGCCTGTGAAGGTCTGTGGTGAGCTGGGAGCCATTCTGTGGTGAGGTCGGACCTGGTCCGAGGTGAGCTGGGACCCTGTCTGTGGTGAGCTGGGAGCCATTGCGAGGTTAGCTGGGACCTGGTGTGTGGTGAGCTGGGAGCCTGTTAACATCGCCCAGCATACCTCACAACATTTGAATACGGACATAAACTGTGCCTAATTTATTTATCTACATGTATGTGTTTGAAGGGGGTTTGTGTATTTCTGTATGTAAGTGTGTTATGTATTATGTCTGGATGTAGATGGATGGTCCGGGTCCGGTGCTTGGGGTGGATGGGATGGGGGGAGGGCAGGTGGATGGAAATTGGATGCAGCGGTTTCATGTTTAAGGTGTATGTTTTTTGTAGATTTGAAAACTGAAAATAAAAAAAGACCTTGATCAAAAAAAAAAAAAAATGTGCCTAGTAGATAGTCAGGTAATGTTTCTATTCATTTGGCGATCAGGCCTGTGAAGGCTGAGGAAAACCTGTACAAACGCCCTCCTGTGCTGCAACATTGACTGGACACGGGACGGACACAGAACGTGCATTACAGTAGGATGTATAATCTATAATAGTCCAGGACAAACGTCCTGCCCCCTCATATGAAAGTCTGCGAAGCCTCAGGAGGTAGAGAAAAGCGTAGTTTCACTTTCACCTCTGGGGGGGGGGGGGGGGGGACACTCAAGCCTCACCGACACACACACATTGACCAAACGCGTGCACCCCACCCCCAGTTACAAAGCGCCACACTAACAGATCAGTTCCACAGGACACACTGTCTAGTTGAACATAAAGGTCTTTCCGTTGAGGTTTTGCGTGATATAACAATTTTGCTACACCTGAAAAACTAACTCTTGCAAGCACAAAAATTTTTCATTGAAAAACGAGATTTTTGGTGAAACTGTCATTTCTCATTAGGCAAATTTTTATGCGCAAGTTATATTCACACATCATCATCATCATCATCTGCAGTGATGACATCACTTCTCTACATGGTGGGGAAGCAAAATTTACAATGAACATTTAGTTGTTTTTTCTCAGCAGGCACTACGTCAATTGTTTTGAAACCAAACATATACTGATGTCATAATCATACCTAACACTATTATCCATACCTTTTCAGAAACTTTTGCCCATATGAGTAATCAGGAAAGCAAACGTCAAAGAGTGTGTGATTTGCTGAATGCACTCGTCACACCAAAGGAGATTTCAAAAATAGTTGGAGCGTCCATAAAGACTGTTTATAATGGAAAGAAGAGAATGACTATGAGCAAAACTATTACCAGAAAGTCTGGAAGATACTATTAAAGAAGAATTGGAGAAGTTGTCCCCGAATTTTTGAGGAACACTTGCGCAAGTTTCAGGAAGCGTGTGAAGGCAGTTATTGAGAAAGAAGGAGGACACATAGAATAAAACATTTTCTATTATGAAAATTTTCTTGTGGCAAATAAATTCTCATGACTTTCAATAAACTAATTGGTCATACACTGTCTTTCAATCCCTGCCTCATCAAACTGGATGCTGGTGCATGCTTGCTTCCTTTTTGTTGCTGAAAAAGTGCATCTACTCAATGTCGACAATGTTCATGGCTTTGACTTCGTCCAGACACAAAGACTGAAAAACAGTGAAGTAAGACGAAAGTTCTAGGACCACATTACACCAAATGAATCCCATGATTGGCACCGAAACTCCATCAAAATTCCCTTGATTTGATTCCATCCATGGAAGTTTGTCTGTGACATTTACTTTGTATAAGTTGTCTTGTGTACATCTGGTTGAAGCTGTTACTCAGACTTGATGCTGTATTTTTGTGTTGACAACAAGATATTGGAAAGAAATAAATGACAGATTCAGCTGCATAAAAGCCATCAAAACACAGTTATTATTGTAGAACATATTGCAAACATAAGTGCAATTGGACGATAAAGGTTTTTTAAAGATTATCTCCAATCACTGTTATTATAAAGGCTCCGCTCTAATGGAAGCAGAAGCAAAACCACTAACATCAGGTAAATTAGATTTCATTCACGTCAGTCATTTCAGTCCTTCAGGGTCAGTAGCACACTTCACTGCCTTTTACTATAACAAAATAATGGCGGGTTCAGGTTAATATGACATTCTCCTTTTCATTTTGTAATCCACCTCTAAAAGCATCTCTCCACAGTGACAGTCGCAGCCAGTGTGAACGTAGTAAGACTTACATTTCCTCATCTATCTGATTCTGATCCCACGATGTTGTGGGTTTTGTTTGGTTCTGCCAGCCTTTCACACTGTGTCAGAATTCCCATCGTCTGAAATAAAAACGCTCCCGTGATAATGTTTAACCCTTTAAACCCCTGACGTGTCTATGACGAGCATTCGGAATGTATGATTTATTTTAAATAGTCATGAAAATTCACCATTTGCTCAATAATTTAAATTTCTAAACATGCAGATAGAATAGACCTTGTTCTTTCCATAAACATCTGAGCATGCTCAGTTCACCCCCCCACCACCTGTGGAATGGGGGGTAAAACACAGAGCAGTGAGTGAGACCGACTCACTATAAAAATAGAAGGTTTGGGCTTTTTTTTTTTTAACACTATTTTCCTTGTTTTTATAGTTGTTTCCTGTGTTGTGATTTTCCTTTTTTTTTTCACTGTGTTTTTACTGAGTGTTGACCCTGTAACTGCTTTATGGAGTTAAACAGGTGTCAAAAAGCAGCTGGAACTGATTTAGAAAAAAAAGAAAAGTTGTAGTTGTTGCTTATTTTATATATTTATTTATTCATTTATTTATTTTTTACACTTCATTTTACTCCATTTTTTTGCACATTTTTTCCATGTTATTTATTATTCAATTTGCTTATTTTGTTAATTTCCTACATTTTGTTGTTTTTTTCTACAATTTTGTTCAGTTCATGGCTTATTTTGTTCATGTTACTTATTTTGTTGGTATATTACTCATTTTTGTTCATTTTTATGGGCACTTTTTCTGTTTTTGTTCATTTTGTTGCTTATTTTATTCTTTTCTGACCCTCTAACTGCTTTATGGACTTAAACAGGTGTCAAAAAGCAGCTGGACTGATTTAGAAAAAAAAAAAAAAGCCCCAAAACTAAAACAGCTGGGTCCAAATTCAAATCCTCGTTGCTCATTTTAATCAATTAATAACTTTTTTCATGTTATTAAGTTTTTTGGAAATATTTTATAGTTTTTGTGCTTATTTGGTTTGTTTTAGTGTGTGTAATTGCTTTATGGAGTTCAGCCAGGTGTCCAAAAGCAGCTGGATGACATATATATATATATATATATGGACTGACATATATATATACATATATATATATATATATATATATATCTATATATATATATATATATATATATATATGTCAATATATCAGTATACACAATATATATTATATATATATATATATATATATATATATATATATATATATATATAAGCCCCAAAACTAAAACTACTGGGGCCAAATTCAAATCCTTGTTGCTCATTTTAGTCTATTTTTTAGCACATTTTTTCATGTTATTATTTTTTTGTTAATATTTTATTCATTATTGTTCATTATTTGCTTATCTGGTTTATTTTTCTACATTGTATTTTCTTAGTTTTTCTTCAATTTGATCAGTTTATGTCATTTTGTTGATGTTACTTAGTATTTTGTTGTTTTTGTTATGCCATTTTGGTTTATCTATTGATCACTTTGGCTGTTTTTGCTCATTTTGTTGCGTTTTTTGTGTGTTTGACAGTATAATTGCCTTTTTGGAGTTCAACCAGGCTGATTTATAAAAAAAAAAAAAAAACAAAAAAAAAAAAAAAAAAAAAAAAAGAACCCAAAACTAAACCTACTGGGTCCAATTCCAATCCTTGTTGTTGTTCAGTGTGTTCAGTTCACAGCTGATGTTCAACATCCTAAATCTCTTACTGATGTCCACTCTAGTGCCTTATTTAGTCCAAACCTGTCAAACTTCAGTTCCTCTCTTTGTCTTTTTCTGTTCTTCCACCTGTTTTGACCGTAAAACACACAGTAAAACAAAACCACTGAAGAAAAGAAACAAAAGTACATACTCACAGCAGCTTTAATGAACCTGAAACAGACGCAGATTCACAGAGATAGAACAGACCTGAGACAGAAATAATGTCTCAGGGCTTAAAGGGTTAAAACCTAATTTTACAGTGAATAGCTCTACACTGCTTTTACAGAACATCCGTCTTTTCTGATAATGATCGGATGCACTGAAAATAAGTTAAACAGAGATAAATCTTTAATCTTTAATTCAAAGACCTCTGTTTAGTCTGAACTAATTTACAGCTTTATGTGTCTGTTTAATTAAAACAACAATGAGCAGAACTCGCTAATTAGACTAATTGGACCATAAATTAAAGTCTTCTTCTATTGCACAGACTGTAGTTGCTAAAGAAGAATAATTCCTTGTATCATAGTGATATTAATCTCTTTCTACAGTCATGAAAAATATCATTGGTTTTTTGTGTAATCCAGCCCTAAATGACAATGAATATGTGAATGTTTCTATATTTACATTTGTTTACATTTTGTTTTACCTCTTGCATCAGAATTACACACATTTTAAAAGTAAGTAACAGGTTTTTGCTGTTTACCCATAGACATTAAGTCATTACATTTATATTTCTGGACATTTTTATTCTTATTTTTTATATTTTCAACACAGTATTGATGCCCAGTGCCGACTAGAACTGTCATCTTCTGCAACATTAATACAACAGTAAAACTCATGTGGTTTTAGACACTTTACATCTAGTTAGTGATATATTTTGCAAAAAAAGTCACCTTTTCTTCAGTTTTCTCTGTTTTTATATAACAACCTTTGAATTTACTCTGAGTTTTTATGAACATCTACATGATCAGTGAATTACATAAAGGAAATTACGTAGATTTCAGTTTTAATTTTATTTATTTGTTTTTAGTAGAAAAAAAAACTAAACATTTTTATGTCTACTAGGAACTAATATCAGAGCAAATACATTAATAAACTAGAACTGCGAGCAGTTATGAACGGGGGCCAAGCTTCCCCGCCCACTCAGACCCCAGGCCCCACAGAGCCCACGGAAGTCGGCCCCGAAGGCCTGGGGCTGAGCTGGTGGAGGCTGGGCCCCGTTCATAAGGGTTTACAGTTGGAGTTAGTATTCCACCGTCTGAGCCGCTGTATTCACTGGAATGGGACAAATGCACCAGTAGAGTGGAAGGAGGAATGTGTGGGACTGGGATTAGTTGAAATAGATTACACTCACATTGACCAATCATTACTAAACTTTCCAGCTGGTCTCAGGAGTGACCCCACATCATACTCACCAAATTCCATAGAAATCGGTTTTAGCCGTTTAAGAAATATAAATTTCTCATGTTTGCAGCGCTCATTAGAGGCCAACATTCACAAATTCGGCTCATACCCTAAGACTAACATGTCAACAAAGTGTCTAGCATTTGGTGTTGATAGCATTTAATTTGTCTGAGATATGTAATAGTTAACATTTTTTTTAGCTAGCTAAAGAAATGTATTCATTTATAATTGACGCATGTTTCGACTGAACAAAATTCTTTTGATAACTTAGTAACATGTCTATGGGAAGAGCGTACATGCCAAGATTCAAGGAGATTGGACCAAATCCCAAGTAGGAGATTGAAAAAGTAGGTTTTCCAGTTTTTGCAATTTTGCCGGAAAAAAAGTCATCCCCCAAATCTGCCTGACCACACCCATGTGATTCAGTTGTACTCAGAGAATCTGAGGATATGACGATTTTTAATGTGCGATACACGGTGTGGGAGTTATAGACCAAAATGCATATGCCTTGGTTCTATGGCCCCCTGCTGGTGGACATATATAATTGTTTGCATCTCAGTTCCGTGCACGGGTCTGGACCAACCCTCCAAATGTCAGCGCTCTACCATGTACGCTTTAGGCTGCAGGAACAGTTGGAGCCGGATTCCCTGCATTCACTGGAATGGGACCAATGCATTAGGAATGCAAAAGGAGGAATGTGTGGGACTGGGATTTGTTGTAATAAATTACACCCATGTAGACCAATCATTACCAAACTTTACAACTGGTCTCAGGAGTGACCCCACATCATGCTCACCGAATTTCGTGTTAATTGGACCAACTTTTTTGTGACTTGATATTTCGCTGTTTATAGCGCCCCCCTATTGTCCGATTTGTACCAAATTTGGCACAGAGCCTCTGGTTGACCTCTAAAACAAGTACATTAAGTTTGATGTTGATAGCATTTACTTTGTCAAAGATATGCAACAATATGTGTTTTTTCGCTAGCAAAAAAATTTGTTCGTTTATAACTACCACATTTTTTACAGCAGCAAACTGATTGTGATAACTTTAGATCAGAAGCCTCTGGAGATTGTGCAAAGTTTGAAGCCAATGGGCTTAAACCCTAGTAGGAGTTCGAAAAAGTGTGTTTTCGATATGTAGCAACTTACAAATTAAAATATGCAGTGGAAGTGGGCGTGGCCTATGTCAAAAGACTCATCTCTATCCAAGGAATACAAAGATGTAAAGTTTATGAATGTGTCATTTAAAATGTGGACGTTAGAGACAAAAACGCGTATTTGTCTGTTATAGCGCCACCTAGTGGAGCACATCCACAGTTTTTGCTCTGGTAGATCTGTGTCCTATTCTATAGGGTCCATAGAAATTTCACAGCCCTCAGCAGAACAGTTCAGCTGTAGGAAATGTTTGTTGTTTAACTTGTAATAAGCCACGCCCACATTGTTCAGCCACGCCCACCTTAGAGATATGGCCTCAGGAAAGGCCCTTCATCACACCCACCCAATTTCGTAGAAATCGGTGCAGCCGTTTAGGAGATATAAATTTTCCACATTTGCAGCGCCCCCTAGTGGCCAATATTCACCAAATTCGACTCATACCCTCACAGTCATATGAGAACCAAAGATCTAAGATTTAGTGTTGATAGCATTTACTTTGACTGAGATATGTAAAAGTTAGCATTTTTTTTAGCTAACTACAGAAATTTGTTCTTTAATTGTATGCACATTTTGCAACCAAAAAAACTTCCTGTAATAACTTTGGATCAGGCCCATGAGAAGAGTGTATGTGCCAAAATTCACGCAGATCAGACAAAATCCCAAGTTGAAGTTCGAAAAAGTAGGTTTTACAGATTTCGCAATTTTGCGCGAAAAAAAGTCTGGCGGAAATGGGCGTGGCCTAGCTCACGTGATTCAGTACTATTCAGGAAATCTGAGGATGTAAGGTTTTTGAATGTGCGACATACGGTGTGGGAGTTACAGACCAAAACGCGTTATCTTTGATTATAGCGCCCCCTATTGGTGGATATATGTGCATTTTTGCGTCTGAGTTACATGCAGGGGTCTGGACCAACCCTTCAAATTGCACCGCCATACCATGTACGGTTTAGGCTGCAGTAACAGTTTTAGCGGGAGAAAAATAAAAAGATGATGAATAATAAAATCCGTACAAAAACAATAGGGTTCCACAGCACCGCTGGTATGCCAGCATACACGTCCCCCAGTCCCTGCGGGCTTGGCCCCCTAATAAAGGTGATCAAGACAATATAGGAACTGCCATGTAAACTAATAATAATAACAAAATAAATTTGATATGTTCTGCTCAAAAAGGAGTGGGAAGAAGACAAGAAACTTATTAAATCCCACCCACATCTTACATTTACCCGACATAACACATTATTTTTGCTTCCTTAATGACATAATAACATCTGTTTAGAGTCCTAATAATGTAAATAACAGAAAAAATCAGAGGATAGGATTGTAATAAATGGTGATAAATCACTTAGGAAAGGTTAAATGCAGAGACAAATTCAATTGGACGTTGCCTTAAGGGTTAATCTCAGTCTCTAAAAGTCGTTTTCGGATCCTATTTAAGTCTACATCTTCTCAACACAGAGCACACACACATTTTTAGTCTGATTCCATTCTCAGTCTGTGTTAGCCTACATTATTCATGGCTTCAGATCTGAAATATGAATGGGTTTCATACACTTCACATTGGCCTGTGGTTTACTAAATGGACTCCTTGATGAGGCAGTGCGATAGTCAGAGGAAACAATGTACTGGCAGAAAAACTCTGGGTTACATTATCGGCCTGTGAGGATATTTTCCTGTTAGGAGGTGGAAGTCTTCATGAATCCAGTTTTGGCGATAGTTGGGCTTTTATTTCAAAGATTGAGCAACAACTGAATGGTAAATTATAACCACAAATGCTTTACATTTTAAAACAGGTGTGATGTAGAAACATAAATGGGTCCGATCAGGCAGTAACACGTGGACACATTTAGTGTTCAACAGTCTGTCGTGTAATCAGAGTAACTTATATGTTTATGTTTATGCATTTGGCAGACGCTTTTTTCCAAAGCGACTTACAGGGGAAAACCAATCAAATCACTCAATCAATCAAATTTTATTTATATAGCGCCAGATCACAACAAAAAAGTTCTCATGACACTTTATATATAGAGTTGGTCAAAACCAGACTCTAAGCCAATTTACAGAAACCCAACAAAATCCTGTATTAGACATACAGTATACAGTATATGTACATATATATGTGTGTATGTACGTATATATGTATGTGTGTGTGTGTGTGTGTGTGTATATATATATATATATATATATATATATGTGTGTGTGTGTGTGTGTGTATGTATATATATGTATGTACTGTATGTGTATATGTATGTATATATGTATGAGGGTATGTACATATGTATGTACGTACTGTATGTATGTATGTATGTTGTGTGTATAATGTATGTGTATGTAGTGTATAATATGTTGTATGTAGTGTATAATAATAATGAATATATCTGTAAATCAACACCATATTTACATTCATCACCATGTTTATGGAATGACTTCTCGTGTCATGTTGCGATAATAAATCAATCAAGTAATCCACTTTTTGTAGAATCTGGTTTACTAAAATTTTTTGATATTGTATATTTAAAAACAATGGAATTTATGTTTCGCGTTAAAAGTAAAAACCTTCCTTTTTGTATTCAGAAAATTTTTAAGTTAAGAGAAGGACATTATAATTTAAGAGGGATGTTTATGTTTGAAAAAGGTAAAGTAAGAACAAACGTTAAATATCAGTGTTTCAGTTATTGGTGTCAGGCTATGGAACGAACTGAAGGATGAAGTGAAATTGTGTAGCTCACTGTTGAGTTTCAAAAAGACTTTAATTTGTCAAATTCTGAAGGGCTATGAAAGTAATATGATTACAAAATAACTTATTACACTGAATGTAGTATAATTTGTGTTTAAGTATTTACCTGCTGCAACTACGGGTGTAGACGTGAATTAAGGATGTGAATAGGAGAAGCAGAAATAAGCCTCCGGCTTCAGCTTCTGCCTTTTTCAGTTACAAAATGTGTTAATTTTATGTTTGCTTGTTTTTTAATATGTATGTGTTTTGTTTTGTTGTTGTTTTTTTTTTAATATGTATATGTTTTGTATTTTGTATTTAACTGAAATAAACATTCATTCATTCATTCATAAATAAACAAATTATCGCATTTGTGATTTAATGGAAAACCTGACATTACGCACTTCTGTTTTGCTGACATTTAGTAAATATTGGTAAAGTTCTGCGCAGACGTCCAATGAAAAAGCAACAACTCGCAATCTATAAACCCAATTTGGTATGAATTCAACAAATACTTTTGTTACTAGTGTTTAAAAAAAAAAACTGAACCAAAAACCAAAACCAATACCAATACCCCTTACCTCCACTTTGGGGGCGGGGTAATAATATCCAACGGTTAAAATCCTGATGTAGGAATTAACAGGCCAATATAAAAACTGAGAAAAATACATGTTTTCAGCTAAATCCCCCAGGTTAAATAAAACATTTGTTAAATACAAAGTAAGTCTAGAACAACACAGTTAAATAATGAATGATGACTGCGTTAGAAACTGCTGGTAGGTCAGAGCGGATTTTTTTCTCTCCTTTTTTAACGCCTCAGGCCTTTTTTAGTTTCTTCTTAGAAAATCAAAACAGGCGCTAGTAAATACCAAGGTCAGGTTTTTAACGTCATACCTTTATTTAATAGGCATTTTATGAATCCTCCATCTACTTTCTGAGTCTACTTCATCTACTGCTCTGACACGGTAGAAGAAAAAGCCATGAAAAAGTGTTGTCTGAGCAGTCGACCGAGCCATTACAGGCATTTATAACCAAAAGTGTCCTTCACAAGCACCAGAAGATCAACTGCGCAATCTGCCTTTTGCTTTTTTTTCTCCTCCTCGTCTGCAGAATTGACCTTTTCAGACGACTGATTGAGATTTGTATGAGCGTCTCATCACAGAGGCATAATGCAGCATGAGCTTAGAGGAAAGGGAGATTCATTGAAAGCAGCGCTCTGGAGACAGATCAGTGACTGGACGACGGGAACGGGAGCTCAAAAGAGTGAGACTTAAGCTGGTGTTCTCCAGTAAAGCCCTAAATACTGCGGTTACCATCACAACATGGTGCTATAGGTACTTCTGAACATTTTACATTTGTACTGGATCCCTTTGAAAGAGCATCAATGATTCATGTGGCAGCATAAAAGCCCCGCGGAATGTGTTCATCAGAGGCAGACTTCTGTCACATCAGTCAGATTCTACAGGGACAGAATGTGTCTGGTCTACATTTATATGAATTCTCTCTTTTTTTTGTAAGATCCTACAGAAAAACACATTTGTTTGATTTGTGTTTATTATGGACGAAACTTCAATGAAATGAAAAGGAAAAAATGAAAACAAAAAAGACTAAACAAGATTAAAAAGTTTGACTTTGGCATCTGTAGTTGTATACCATGAATTGTAAACAGATGCGATAAATAAAACCCTGTCCTCTTCCTTTTTTTCAGTTACAGCACAATTAATAATGTATCCCTAAAGAACTGAAGCCTAGAACGCTCAGTCATACTTCCTACAATCGCGTTATAATGATGTACTCTTAGTCGTATTCATTCACAAACTGCAAAAATCCAAATCTTACCAACTGTATTTTTCTCATTTCTAGTCCAATTATCTCATCACACTTGAAATTAGGGCTGTGTATTGGCAAGAATCTGGTGATACAATACAAGTCACAATAGTAGGATCACAACACAATATATCATGATACTGTAAAAAAGCGATTTTTTGTTTCTTTTTTTAAAATGATTATTTCCTGGAGGAATTGAATTACACCTGAAATATGCACAAATACGAAGCACATTTTTATTTGATCCCAACAGGATCTAATGTTATATCACAAAATGTTCCTGTGTTCAAACTGCAATTATATTTTACAGACATTACAGTTTACGATCCTGTTCAAATGTTCATGTTCTATTAGTTCACAACTAACATCAGAACAGTATTTGAGTTCAATCCCAACAAAGGAACGAACATCTGCCTCTCAGACAGTAAAAAGTGCTTTTAGGATGCTTCAAATAACCATTATTTAATAAAACAGTGTTAAATAATAATAAATAAGATATAAACAATAAAGAAAACCAAAAAACTAAAATGAACCTCTGCCATATCTGCATTTGAATAAAAACCTAAAAAATATCAATACAGTATTTTTTAATATCGATACAGTATTGTGAAATGAAATATCACGATATATTGCAGAACCCATATTTTCTAACACCCCTACATAAAATAAAACATAATCACCTAAAGAGTAACTTTTCAGTGAAATATAAGCACTGATTATAGACGATATATCTGCAAATCTGATTTTAAGAAATCTTACCAAGATAATTTTCACTTGTTCCATTGGCAGATTTTTTTTTTTTTTTTTTTGCTTAATTCAATATTTTTTTTGCTCAATTCAACCTCAACACTAGGTAGCTTTTACTGTCCCAATTTGGGTCCTATTTTTGGATCCAATATTTGATTAAAAATTAATTAATTATGGGATGGATCAGAGCGATAGCATGATTTTTTTTTGCATTTCTCTGAGGTCATCATTAGGTTCATCCTGGGGGGAAATATGTCTACATTTACCTTTTATTATTAGGTCTAAAAAGATGGAAAAGTGACAGATACTGAGGTAAATCCAGTTTCACAGAAAGCACCCCGCTGCAAAGTGAACATAAAGCTGATGATAAATAGGGGTGTAAGAAAATATCAGTTCTGTAATATATCAGGATATTTCATTTCACGATACTGTATCGATATTAAAAGCACTGTATCAATAATTGCAGGTATTTATTCAAATGCAGATATGGCGGAGGTTCATTTTTGTTTTTCGGTTTTCTTTTTGTTTATATTTTGTTCACAGTTTTCTTAAATAATGGTTATTTGAAGTATCCTAAAAGCACTTTTTACTGTCTGAGAGGCAGATTTTCGTTCCTTTGGAAACTAGGTGAGTTAGGAACATTTTGTGATATAGCATTAGATCCTGTTCTGATCGAATAAAAATGTGTTTAGTATTTGTCCATATTTCTGGTGTAATTCGATTCTTCCGGGAAATAATCTTTAAAAAAAAAAAAAGAGAAACAAACAAAAAAAACTGCTTTTTTAAACAATATCATGATATATCGCGATATATTGCATCGTGATCATAGTATTGTGATATGTATCGTAACCCCAGATTTTTGGCAATACACAGCCCTAATGATAACCACTAGGCCTGTAACGGTAAACAAAATTTTCAGTTTGGTACGTTTCCGGTTTTGAAAGCCACGTTTTTTTTTTTTTTTTGGGGGGGGGGGGGGGGGGGGGGGGGGGTTCGGTACGGGAAGAAAGAAAACCCCTGAAAATGTCTTTAATACATTTATGAATTTTTGAACATTTTTTCCCCAATTTTTGGAGACAATACAATATAGAAAAACAGGAATAACATAATTCTGCTGATAAAATTAAATAGAAAATAAAATAAATAAAATATTACTAAATGTATTTTAAACATTAGTATGACCCTTTTCCCTGAAAGGTAGTTTTGAACAAACAACACAAATCTAATCCCAGTTCAGTCAGTTCCCATTCTGCAGAAAAATAACAAAAAAAATTCCACATGAAGTGCAACATTAACAAGAGGGAAAACTGGTATTCTGTTTTAACAAACTGAAGAGCTACATTGACAACAAAATTAACCAAATTATTTATTGTAGGACAGATAACAAACTGTGTGTGCAGGGTGCGATTTGTCATAAACACGAAGGGGGGGGGCTTCAATATGTCCGTGTGGAACTTGCGCGGATTTAAAGTTCCGCATCAAATGACGTCTTTTGTTCCTTCTTCTTTTTCTCAACATACTGAACCGTTTCAGTACAGCTGTGTACCGAAGCGAACAGGTGTGTACCGAAACGGTTCGGTATGTGTACGTACAGGCCTAATAAACACACTCCGTAGTTCAGCAGTTACAAAGTGTATCCTTGTTCACCTCCTTCACAGTCTTCCAGGCTGCAGACAGTCGTTCACAGCCCAGTGTCAGCTTCGTACACCACTGTTTAGCCCCGTCTGTCTTCGTGCGCTCACATTCATTACATCCTACAGCAGTTAAAGTCACAATTAGGCCGTTCTCATTTACATATTTTTCTGTTTCTGCTGTCGACAGATGAATGAGGATGAGATAGTGATTTAATTACGGCATTAAGATGCTAACTACATGTTAAGTAGCAACCCATTTGAAACTGATGGGTTGTAATGATAAATATTCCATTCTATTTTTATAACTGCACTAGCGGCTCAATGTCAACTCGCAGCACGAAGGTCCGGGGTTCAGATCATGGTCAGATCTGAGTCACAGCTCAGAGGAGGCAGAAGGGAGATCAGTTGTTGATCTCATGGTGCTTATGAAGGACCCTTTGGCTAAACGTCTGTAATGGCTTGGTAGGCTGCCCTGACCTTTGGGTGTCCAGCATGTGGGTCGTCCTGTTTCCTCTGCCATTCAAACGGGAACATGCTGTAATTCTTTGGCACTTGACCAAAGAATGGGTTTATTTCTGGAGCTGCTGCCCAAATGCTTAACAGGATGGGTTAAATGCACAGAATACAGATAGTTTCTTTGGATTAATGCCTTTGTAGATCCACTGTGATCTGTAATGCACATGTATTATCCTGTCTACACTAGTGTTTGAGAACTAGCTGTAACAGTGCTGCATAAGCTGTTTGGGACATGGACTGGCTGTAGAACTGTACACACAAAAAAAGCATATTTCAATCATGTATCATTTATATATATATATATATATATATATATATATATATATATATATATATATATATATATATATATAGATATATAGATAGATATATATACACACACACACTATATTGCCAAAATTATTGGCTCACTCATCCAAATAATCAGAATCAGGTGTTCCAATCACTTCCATGGCCACAGGTGTATAAAATCCAGCACCTAGGCATGCACATGCAGACTGCTTTTACAAACATTTGTGAAAGAATAGGTCACTCTCAAGAGCTCAGTGAATTCCAGCGTGGAACTGTGATAGGATGCCACCTGTGCAACAAATCCAGTCGTGAAATTTCCTGGCTCCTAAATATTCCACAGTCAGCTGTCAGCTGGATTAGAAGAAAGTGGAAGTGTTTGGGAATGACAGCAACTCAGCCACGAAGTGGTAGGCCACGTAAACTGACGGAGCGGGGTCAGCGGATGCTGAGGCACATAGTGCGAAGAGGTCGCCAACTTTCTGCAGAGTCAATCACTACAGACCTCCAAACTTCATGTGCCCTTCAGATTAGCTCCAGAACAGTGCGCAGAGAGCTTCATGGAATGGGTTTCCGTAGCCAAGCAGCTGCATCCAAGCCATACATCACCAAGTGCAATGCAAAGCGCCGGATGCAGTGGTGTAAAGCACGCCGCCACTGGACTCTAGAGCAGTGGAGGAGCCTTATCTGGAGTGACCAATCACACTTCTCCGTCTGGCAATCTGATGGACGGGTCTGGGTTTGGCAGTCGCCAGGAGAACGATACTTATCGGACCGCACAGTGCCAAGTGTAAAGTTTGGTGGAGGGGGGATTATGGTGTGGGGTTGTTTTTCAGGAGCTGGGCTTGGCCCCTTAGTTTCAGTGAAAGGAACTGGGAATGCTTCAGCATACCAAGACATTTTGGACAATTCCATGCTCCCAACTTTGTGGGAACAGTTTGGAGCCGGCCCCTTCCTCTTCCAACATGACTGTGCACCAGTGCACAAAGCAAGGTCCATAAAGACATGGATGACAGAGTCTGGTGTGGATGAACTGGACTGGCCTGCACAGAGTCCTGACCTCAACCCCATAGAACACCTTTGGATGAATTAGAGCGAAGACTGAGAGCCAGGCCTTCTGTCTAACATCAGTGTGTGACCTCACAAATGCGATTCTGGAAGAATGGTCCAAAATTCCCATGAACACACTCCTAAACCTTGTGGACAGCCTTCCCAGAAGAGTTGAAGCTGTTATAGCTGCAAAGGGTGGACCCACGTCATACTGAACCCCATAGACTAGGAATGGGATGGACCTGAAATTCATATGTGAGTCAAGGCAGGTGAGCAAATACTTTTGGCAATATAGTGTAAAAAAAAAAAAAAAAAAAAAAAAAAAAAAAAAAAAATATATATATATATATATATATATATATATATATATATATATATATATATATATATATATATATAGCAAGGCAGGTGAGGGAATACTTTTGGCAATATAGTGTAAAAATATAGTGTAAAAAAAAATTTAAAAAAAAAAAAAAAAAAAAAAAAAAAAAAATATATATATATATATATATATATATATATATATATATGACTGAGGTTTTAGTTATAGGTCCTGAAGGCCAGAAAGAGAAACTTTTACCAAAACTAAAAGATCTTAAACCAACACAATCAGTAAAAAATCTGGGCGTGATTCTTGACTCTGAGCTGAATTTTATCCCACATATCAAAAATATAACAAAAACAGGTTTTTATCACCTTAAGAACATAGCCAGAGTTCGCCCGTTTCTCTCTCAGGCCAGTACGGAGGTGCTAATGCATGCTTTTATTTCTTGTCGCTTAGATTACTGTAATGCCCTGCTCTCTGGTCTTCCCAAAAAGAGTACTTTAAATCTCCAATTATTACAAAACTCAGCCGCACGCGTGCTGACAAGGACCAGAGGGCGGGAGCACATTACACCGGTTTTAGAGTCGCTGCATTGGCTCCCCGTACACTTCAGGATCGATTTTAAGGTTCTCTTGCTGGTTTTTAAATGTCTTAACAGCCTTGCGCCCTCCTATTTATCTGATCTGCTTTTACCATATCAACCCTCGCGGACCCTGAGGTCCTCCGGCACTGGCCTTTTAACCATACCAAAACCCAGAACAAAAACCCAGGGTGAGGCAGCATTTAGCCACTATGGCCCCCACCTGTGGAACAGCCTGCCGGAGAGCCTCAGGACTGCAGAGACTGTTGTTATTTTCAAAAGAAGATTAAAGACACACCTTTTTAATCAGGCTTTTAACTAATTTTTTAAACTCTTCTTGTTCTTATTTTGTTTTATTTATCACTGATACTTTATCTATTCTATTTCATTTATAATCTTACATATTTTACTCTTGGTACTGTATTTATTTTATTTATTCTCTTAGTCCTATGTTGTGCTTTTAGTCTTTAGCTTTTAACACCAGTGTTTCCTCAGGGGGGTCCTCCACACTGGGAGCTGTGTCTGGTCTGCTAGTGGGGGTACTGTCCTTGGGTCCCTTTGGCCCGGCCGGCTGGGGGTCCTCCCTTCGATGTGGGGGTCCACCTGTCTGTCGGAGTCGGGGGGCCTGGGTGCCGGTCCCCCCGATGGCACGGCCTGCGGCTCCTCCCAGTGTGGACGGCCCCAAAGGGGGCGTTTCCTTGATCCTCAGTGCCATGCCATGTCTCCCTGTTGTGTGCGTGTGTGTGCGTGTGTAAGTGTGTTGGCGTGTGTGTGTGTGCGTGTCTAGTATGGAGGGTGGGAGGGAGGGGTTTTCTTTGTAAATGTTTTTCTGTTTTTATTGTGTAATTGTTTTTAATTCTGTAAAGCACTTTGTGTTGCATCTGTGCATGAAAAGCGCTTTATAAATAAAGGTTGATTGATTGATTGATATATATACTAGGCCTGTAACGGTACACAAAATTTTCGGTTCGGTACGTTTTCGGTTTTCAAAAACCACGGTTCGTTTTTTTTTCGGTTCGGTACGGGAAGAAAGAAAACCTCTCAAAATGTCTTTAAAGCATTTATGAATTTTTTTCACATTTTCCCCCCAATTTTTGGAGACAACAGAATATAGAAAAACTGGAATAATATAATTCTGCTGCTATAAATCAAATAGAAAATAAAATAAATTATTAATATTACTAAATGTATTTTAAACATTAGGATTGCACTTTTCCCTGAAAGGTAGTTTTGAACAAACAAGAAAAATCTAATCACAGTTCTGTCAGTTCACATTCTGCAGAAAAATAACAAAAAAATTCCACATGAAGTGTAACATTAACAAGAGGGTAAACTGGTATTCTGTTGAAACAAACTGAAGAAAACTTTGACAACACAATGAACCAAATTATTTATTTTAGGATGGAGAACAAACTGTTTCGGACACTGTGTGTATTTGTGTGTGCCTGTGTGCACGGAAGATTTTTTTTTTTTTTTTGTCGGAGCCAGGGGGTAGGGGTGGTGCACAGTTATATACCTGGGGGTGCGGTCCATAACTAACGTAACGAATGCTGTCTTGAAACAAAAGTGAAACTTTACATTCTTTCAACATTATATTTATTCCTCTATTATAAAGCGTGACAGACAGACAGACAGACAGACAGAGCTAGTGTCAGTGTTTTAGAACTACCGTAGTTCCTAGGGGCCAAACAACATCTGTCTTATTAACGTCTCTTTCCTCGTTGTTGTCTTTCACCTGAACCTGAACTGATCCAAACTGGACTGTAATGATGGTGGAGGGTCTCCAGTCTCTTCCTTCCAGGTTCACATCATATTTGCTGTTTTTTAACCTTATATCAGCTGCTATTTCATATTTCGGGTCAATGTGCGCTCCTTCAATATGTCCGTGTGAAACTTGTGCAGATTTAAAGTTCCGCATCGAACGACGTCTTTTGTTCCTTTTTCTTTTTCTCATCATACTGTGCCGTTTCGGTACAGCTGTGTACCTAATCGAACAGGTGCGTACTGAAACGGTTCGGTACGTGTACCGTTACAGGCCTCTTATTTATTTATTTATTTATTTATTTATTTATTCATTCATTCATTCATTCATTCATTCATTCATTCATTCATTCATTCATTGTTTTATTTTTTTCTTCATGGAAATCTCCTAAATCACCATGTATTTCACTTTGTCTTATTCAGGATGTTATGTTTTTTCTTAAATTAGAAAAGATTAGACTCTCTGCAATGTTTCTCACCTAAATTTCTTAATAAATGGCGGTCTTTTTTTGGATTCCTTCCAAAAAATGGGTTTATTTCTGGAGCTGCTCCCAAATGCTTAACAGGATGGGTTAAATGAAACCACTATTTTTATTCAGTTGTTTTATTTGGTATTGATTTATTGTTCTCATTCATTGTTGTTTTTAATTGTACAGCTTTTTATGTTTTTAATCTACTCTTGTATTTCTTGTATTTTACTCTTTTATTCAGGTTTTATCTATTCTGTATTTTTATTTATTTATTTACTTTTATTCTATTCCTGTATTTTACTCTGTTATTTTGTTTTTTATTTATTTTTCTGTACAGCACTTTGGTCCACTGTGGTTGTTTTAAAGTGCTTTACAAATAAAGTTGGATTGGATTGAAATGCACAGAATACAGATAGTTTCTCTGAATTAGTGCATCCACTGTGATCTGTAACGCACATGTATTATCCTGTCTACACTAGTGTTTGAGAACTAGCTGTTACAGTGCTCCATAAGCTGTTTTGGACATGGACTGGCTGTAGAACTTTATAAACAAAAACAAAATGCATATTTCAATCATGTATCTTTTTTTTTTTTTTAATAGAAATCTCCTAAACCATTATTTATTTCCCTTTGGCATATTAGGGATGTTGTGTTTTTTCTTAAATTAGGAAAGATTAGAAAGATGAGACTCTCACTGCAAGGTTCCTCAGCCAAATTTCTTAATAAACTGCGATCTTTTTTGGATTCCTTCCAATCTTTCCAAACACTGCCTTCAGACTGATCTCTCACACCACCACCCTACTCTATTTTGTGTTTGTTTAGGTGTTTTTTTTTGTCATAATTCATTCTATCAATTATTTTAATGTTTGATACATCTATGTAATGCATAATATCTTAAAGTAGGCACATGTATCTACAAGCTATGTCTACTTTTTTATTATTATTCTCATTTCTATTTTCTGTTGGCTCAGTTACTATTTTTGTAGATCACAGATTTGTTACCATTTGTACTTAATTGATGTTCTACAGCACAGAGACTTTTTTATAATGTTCTTTTTCCTGCTGTTGCCCCTTCTCAGAGGGCCTTGGAGTTGGTTTGGGCACGGGGGAAATTTATATAAAAGGCAAAGTATAATGTATGCACTGGAATTCCACTTCTTTATGTGTACTGTTACATTGCTCAAAAAAGATACATAAAAAAAACAAGTATCATTTTTATGAACAAACAATAGTAGAGCTGTGTTAAACAATGTATCATAGCTTTATATTATGTAAAATAAGCACAACATTAGCTTTAAGTTAGCTACAATTCCAAAGAAAGCTGTATGTGAATACTAGCGATTAGCACAATGCTAAAATGCATTGAAAATCCCATATACATGCTAATGCTTATACTTTTTTTTCCTTTTGGTCAGACAACGTATAGTTTTTTAGATGTTACATGCTTGATAGTTTCGGCGCCTCCCCCTCCTTGGGTGGTCTCTGAAGGAGGGAATCCCAGGTGTGCAAGAGAGTTGGGGTGTTAGAAAATATCGGTTCTGCAATATATCGCGATATTTCATGTCACAATACTGTATCGATATTAAAAAGTACTGTATCGATATTTTTAGATATTTATTCAAATGCAGATATGGTAGAGATTCATTTTTGGTTTTTGGTTTTCTTTATTGTTTATATCTTATTATTATTTAACACTGTTTTATTAAATAATGGTTATTTGAAGCATCCTAAAAGCACTTTTTACTGTCTGAGAGGCAGATGGTAGTTCCTTTGTGGGATTGAACTAAAATAATGTAATGATATTAGTGATGAACTAATAGAATATGAAAATTTGAGCAGGATCTTAAACTGTAATGTCTGTAAAATATAATTTAAGTTTTAACACAGGAAAACTTTGTGCTATAGCTTTAGATCCTGTTGTGATCAAATAAAATGTGTATAATATTTGTGCAGATTTTTGGTGTAATTCAGTTCTTCCAGGAAATAATCATTATTAAAAAGAAACAAACAAAAAATTGCCTTTTTAACAGTATCCTGATATATCATATTGTGATCCTAGTATTGTGATTTGTATTGTATCGCCAGATTCTTGCCAATACACAGCCCTACTAGAGAGTGTACACCCCCTCGTCCTGGTGATGGTTCTGCGGCCGAGGGGGTATAAACTCTCAGGAGGAAGACTGGAGTCGCAGTTGAAACTGTCAAACAGTTGACATCTAAAAATCTATACCTTGTCTGAACAAAAGAAAAAAAGAAAAGTATTACATAAACAGAAGACAAAATGAATGCCATTAGCCTTACATGCTATTGCTATTAGCGTATTTAAAACATAATATCAGAAAGTGATATATGGTGTGAAAACTATGAAATAAAACATTTTAATGCAGCTAATCTGATATTTTCTCACATTTGATCATATTCGCAATTTTTATTAGCAATTGATTTACACTCAAACATGCTGGTGCAGATCAGGTTTATCAAGAATGGCAAAGTTACAGTAAAATTACAGTGTATGGGATGGTGCATGAGCGTCCACTGTGTCGGCTGATATGGAACTAAAACAACCAAACCCAGCAAACATCCACCAGCTCTAAAGGTTGGTGAGAACTTGTCTGGAAAAGCCTCATTCGCTTTTTATTACACCAAATATTAAAAGCAAACAATTAGGAAAACAGCAGCAATACTGGAGAGGATGCGGTCACATGAATGCCAACCACTCGCATATCTTCTGGACATGTGTAAAAATGCAAATGTATTGGAATCATGTTGTTCAGACAATGGAGAACATTTTAAATTATAAAATTCCAATGGACCTCCAGACTATCTACCTTGGTCTAATACCTGATGACATAATTAAAAGAGAAGACACTTATTTATTTAAAATTTTAATTCTAGCCTGCAAAAAGGTCATCACAAGGAACTGGTTAAAAAGTGACCCTCTTTGACCACAACAATGGCTGGACATTATCGAGGAAATATATACCATGGAAAAATCAACATTTCATCTGAGAATTAAGATGGGAACTTTTAAGCGAAGATGGGAGAAATGGACCAGATTCAAGGACAGTAATTCTTGATATCAGATTAGGTACAGAAAACAGTTGAATGCATCAGGAACAGCATCCCCCCTTGTTGTATTATGCAAGTTTCTTTTTTGTTTTTTTTTGTTGCTGTTGTTTTTTCTGCACTGTAAAAGTGATTTAAATATTAAAATAAAAAGTATAAAAAAACAAAAAAACAAACAAACAACCAAACCCATGAATCTACAAGAGAAGAGAAGTAGAATAGATGTCCACTGGAGTGACCACTATGCATGAAAAGGTTAAAAAAAGAAAAAAATGCGCATATTTATAGAGTATATATATATATATATCAGTGTAGACATACATGTGCAAGGTATGACGCACATGTTCTGAGAGTAGTTCTTTTCCTTTGAACCGCCTTAGAGCTGCCCCTGTCAATCATTCTATCATGGATGAGTCTTGTTTACTTTGGCAACAAGGTGAAAAGTCCCAGATTTCTCTCTTTCTGTCCTTCCACTCATACTTTAAACCCGTTTTCATCTTTTTGCTTTCAGCGGCACCCTGTGGTCTCGCTGCCCGGCATGCAGTGATGACCTCACCAGACATTATTGATGAGGAGATGAATCACACAGTATTCTGTAGAGGCTATAGCTGACTGGAGGCAGTATACATGAATAAATCAAAGTAAAGCACATATAAACCACACAGTGAAGTGAATGCACAGCCTGCGTCATGCACAGATACAGTCAGAGGTACGTACGTCTGCACAGATGACAGTTCAATGCACACACTAGAGCTGCCAACACATGGAATTTACTAATGGCTGTTTTTTTTGTTTTTTGTTTTAATAAATAAAATAAAATACAGAATATTGAATCCCTCTAGTTTGTGTTCAGATACAAAATATAGACATTTATACCTACAACCGACACTGATTTTCATACCATTTGTTTTTAAACACAGAGTTTTAAGAAACTACAAAGAGATTTAGAAATGACACAAATATGCAGATACTCACTGTCATTTTAGACCACGCAAAGGGATTACTGTTATTAACCCTGTAAAACCTGACCTGTCAAAAACTAGTCACAAATCCAAATTTTTTGGAATTGAGATGTTTATTAGACCTGTTAACAAAATCCAAACAAAACTTATTACTAGAGCTGCAAACGATTAATCGACTCAAAGTGATCCAAAAAAATCATTCAACCACAATTCTCCTGAATCAAAGCTTTGTTTCCTTCATTTCTCTGCTGTTAAACATTGGTTCCACTGTTGTGTTTCACACGGACGCTTATTGTGACGCACAAAGAAGCTTCAATTCAGGAAAACTGCAATAGAATATTTTTCCTCCAATCAATTCGAGTCGATTAAACAAATCGTGAATTTTTATATTCGCTTTAAGCACCTAATTGATTAATCGGTTGCACCTCTACTTATTACCATATCATTTTGTTTATGATGCATTGGGCATTTTTATAAAGCGCTTTATATACCTGCAGTATCAAATATGACACATTTTTAACATGATTTAACTGTACTATAAAGAATCAATTATAAAGTAACTATGTAACGTTTCAGTGCATGAAGTACTTATTTAAAAGGATGAACAACAATATAAATGTTCTTGATGAAACTTTTTGAAAACTACAAGATTTTTCGGCAAAGACTCTGTGGATGATGTAACGATAGCAACCATATTAAAAAAGACAAAAAAAAAAAAGCCCTTTCACTGGCTGTAGTGCGATGATTACACTGGTCAACAACAAATTTATTGTTTAAGTTTTTTGAGCTGATTTAGGATAATTTTGGTGTACTGAATCCAAAAATCACATTCATTTTGCTCAATCAGGTCAACTTTCTGAACTATGCTACATATTGGCTTTTTAACATTTTTGCTTATGTAAGGGTAGAGACTGCGATCTGGTAGGATCGGCGATTCTACCAGTAGAGACTCCGATCGTAGTCTCTACCAGTAGAAACTCCGATCAGAGTCTCTACTGGTAGAAACTCTGATCCTGCCAGTAGAAGGGTTAGGGTTAGGGGTTAGGGTTAGGGTTAGGGTTCGGATCGGAGTTTCTACCAGTAGAGACTCTGATCGGAGTCTCTACTGGTAGAATCGCCGATCCTACCAGATCGCAGTCTCTACCCTGACACTTACATTTATAGGCATTTTCACATCATATGATACAAAATTCTTTCATATTTCTTGCAATAAATGAGTTCTGAAGATTTTACTTTTGCCAATTTATGATTAATGTTTTTTTTTAATATTACAGGTGAATGAAATGGCTTCGACTAGAAAATCTTGCAAAAATAAGCCTGACGTATTCTGCTACATCTGCGGTGAATACACCATTGTACCTAACAGGAATCCTGTTAGAATTTTTTTTTTTTTTCTCTTAAACCTATTTTGGGTGAGAACTATATAACAAATCAACTGATAAAGTCACAAAATGTAATCAATTTTGTGAGAAGATCAAATTTTTCAAAATCAAATTAGCAAAAAACCCTGACCTGATTGAGAAAAACAGATGTCATTTTTGGATTTAGCGGTGCAAAACGGTCCTAATTCAGTTGAAAAAACCTAGACAACTTGCAAAAAACACTTTTTTGTAACCCAGTGTAATCCATAAGGGGGCAGAAAACACCTATCAGGTCACATGCAACAAATTTTTAAGGAAAGTACTGATCTCGTTGATAAGATAGAGGTCTCAGAGCCTGGCGTAGCAAATATGATACAAATGGTTTTAAAGGGTTAAAGATATGCAGTTGATGATTAAACAAACCCACATTACAATGAAATAATGAGACGTTCCTTAGGGAAGAGGAAACCTTAACACAATGACAGGTACAGTCATTTTTAGTTTTAGAGTAAATACCGGAGGTTTAGTGGTAAACACATGGGATACTTTTTCTACAACCAGTCCTATTTTCCAGTCCTCATCCTTTCCACAAGAGATGGGGGGGGGGGGGGGGGGTGTCAATGTGAGAATCCAAGGCAACAGGGATTTAGCAAAGTGAAACATCCTTGCCTCAGGGTTGTTATTTTAAATGAATATCGATCAGACATGATGTGTGTAACATCAACATCTGTGGATTTTTGAGTTAATGTACTGGGGTTTATGTCAGATGCACATTCATGTAAACTTATTCCTAACTTTTAATTTACTTCAATGTACCAGTAGGTGACATATGGATGGAAAGGATCATTTAGATGTTCTGCCTTTTGTGTCATCAGCCTTTTCTTTAAAAACCATCAAGCAATAGAACCAGCTGCCGGACAGTCTGAAGTCGTCTATTGATCTGAATTGTTATTCACAAAATTTTAAAAAACATATCCTCAGTTCCCAACTGTGACAACATGAGATGCACTGACATGTTTTTAAAATAGTGTTATATAAATTCACTGGTAAATATTTTAATGTATGTTTAATGGTTGATGAGTTAGAACAGACTGACTTTTATGCATGATTTTAAAACCTGTATTTTAGCAATGAACCATGATGAGATGGCATTTTTAGGAAACATGAAATGGAAATAAATACATTAGTTTTTCACTATTGTAATTATGAGTTAAAGTTAGTTTTGTATTGCATGCAATGTAAATGTTCTATATTGTGTGTGCACTTGCATGGAAAGTAGCCTGTAGCTAACTCTGGTGCAAAGCGTCTCCTCTACCTAAGATTAATGTATTTGTACATTGTCCCTGACAAATAAACAAATTAAACTTTTAAAAAACTAATACAACTAAAGATCCAGATGTGTTTCATGCCATGTCATAAATTGTTATGCATTGCTGATCCACCATTTCAACTTTCCTCCTCTTCTCCATCTTTTTGGGTAAACTGAAGTAAAAAGTGAGTGAATTTCTCCAAGTCTGAGCATTATTGTAAAAACTGAAACAATCTACACTAAGGCTGAGAAAATACTAAACAGCCCCATTTATTTTTACAGATTTTATTCTGGAGGTGTTACAGACTGTGATTCTAACATTTTGCACAGACAGTGTGATATGTAAATATTTCCTCTTATACTAAAGGGCTCATATTTCTCTAAACCCACTTTTCTTAGTCTGTGGTTCATTTCTTTGTGTATTTGGACCCTAATAGTTCATACAGTTTGAATTTGAACCCTCCAGCTGCTGCAAAACTAGCTTTATATTCATTTGGACAAAAATGCAGTGGATTTCTACAACCTGTTTAAATTCCTGCTTAATTTGTTATGTTTTTAACTAATTCCGTCTCCACATTTGCTCATATCAGGTCCAGACTTCAGACGAACATTTCTCCAGTATTTCTCCATAATTGTTTGTCGCCATCAGTGGTTGTAGTCCAGACTGAAAATATGTCCAAACTTGGAGCCCATTACTTAAAATGTTCAGTTGTTGGTTGAATGGGACAGAGCAGCACAGCCAACAACCTGGAAGGGGCGGGGCCTGAAGTGGCTCATGTACATTTAAAGGGCCAGCGCTCCAAACCACCTTTCTGGTGTCATTCCTCAGAAATAGGGTTGAAGACAGAGTTTACTTTAATGGGAAATGCTGCTGCAAAATGGACAGTCTATCCTTGATATGCACAGCAATTTTGTGTTTTGTGCATAGTCAAAAAATTTAATCTGATATGTGTAGGATTTTTGAGTTACTTATGGGATCTGACATAGGAATTAAGGGTAGGGTGACGGATGGGGTAAGGGGGCAGGAGATTATAAGTTAAACTTCATCCTGCTCCTTTTCAAATGTTGGACTTTCTTTAATATAATCCTTTTGTGTTTGGTTTTAATGCTAATTCAAAATAAACTATACTAAGACGGACCTGTGGAGTTGAATGAATGAAGAATTCAGACCCAAGCAGAGCATTTACAGTTTATGGAGACCACAGGGAAATGTGGGAAAATGAAGAATTCCATTTAAAAAAGACAAAATATAGGACACCGGAGTTAATTGTTTTAGATAAATATAAATTTCTTAATTTTAATAATTTTGTGAATTTTAAAAATGCTTGCCAGATATATAAAGTCTTGCATGGACTTGCCCCTCCTCCCTTGACAGATTTGATCAAATCCCGCTCTGTCAGTGGGATGGTTACCAGGACCACAGCTCAAGGAGACTGTGAGGTAGACGCACTACATTGGACAAGCCACACTTTCAGTCACTGGGACTGAATATTGGAACAGTTTACCGCTCAACATAAGAGACTCACAATCATATGCCTCCTTCAAATCACAACTTAAACATTGGATGAAGGAAAACCAAACCTGTGACCATCAGTAGATCATCCTCACTGTGGTGTTCTGTGTGTTTTTAGGATGTTTTGCATTTCTGTCTACTGTCTTTTATGTCTTTTACGATATTTTACTTTTTGTCAACTGTCTTTCTTGTCACCTGCTTAGGACTACAGATGGAAATTAGCACTGCTGCTACAATCTGGCATATTTACAGCTGCAATTGTTGTAGATGTTTATTAATATGCACTGTCCCTATTAAATAAATAAAATTAATTAATTAATTAATTAATTAATTTCAAAAATGAACTCCCTGAATCCTACTATCTGTTGGTGAAATTGTGGGGCTCACTAGGGGAACCACACCCACATATTCTGGACGTGTGCTCAGATCAGACCTTTCTGGGATGATATATTTGTCACTGTGAACACAGTTTTCAACCAAACATTTTCTAAAGATTTAAAGTTTGCTATTTTAGGTGTAATCCCAGAAAGTTTAGAGGGAAATAACTGAAAATACCTCTTGCGAATTTTACTAACAGCAGCCATTAAATGCATCACTATCAAGTGGTTGAAACCTGAACCTCCAACATTGAACATTTGGATTGAGAAAGTGAGGGAAATCTATCAGATGGAGAAAATTACATAAGTACTTAGAATTCAGTTAGAGCTATTTACAAAGAGATGGAGTCACATGATTAAGCTTTTAATGCAATAAGCATTCAGAAGTGGTTGTATACATGTGTGATTAATTGTAATCAATATCTACTGCAGATACAGATTTTTTTTGTTTGTTTTTTTCATGTGTGCCATATGGGGATGTTTGATTACATATGTCAATGTATGTAAATGTTGTATATAGTTGGATGAGCAAAACCAAATAAAATTAAGTTAAAAAAAAAAAAAGCCAAAATATCACTCCTTCAAATGAAAAACTATCATCCAAATCAACTATTTTTTTTAGTTTCATCCAATAATAACGCTGAGTGTCACTGAATTGCGGAAAGTGCTAAATAAAAACATGCCAGTGTATCTACGTTACTTGTGAGCAGCGACTGCCAGCACACTACTTTATTTTCACATGCCACATGTCAAGAACTTCTCATCTAAATGACTGTCTACACTCTTCATGCCTGTCCATCAAATGCAATGATATCGTTCCCCTCCAAATACACTCTCTGACAGCTTCTCAGCAAAATGTAGATCTGCACAGACAAGTAAGGACATACAGTGAACACAAACACACACACATATGAACACACACACACACTTCACCTGCTCCCAGCATCTGTTCAATGTCACTGTTCCCTATTTCTGTGTCACATAGAGTATATTACTATTCTCACGAGCCCATAAATAAATGGAAACATTCAGGCCCTTGGGTGAATTTTTTCCATTTCCTTCTAATATGACACTAATAAATCCGCAGCCTAAGGCATTGGCAGGAATCATTAAGCCGTGGTGACGTCTCACAGTCATGTAAAAGTTAGCTCTGGTGTGTTTGACAATAAAGAGTGTAAATGTTAAAGTGTATAATGTGACAGAAAGTAGCAGAATGCTTTACAAGATGGAGTTGTGCATTTCTAGTCGTTTAAAAGACGGATATCGGCGTGTGTCTGTCTACGCAGTCATGAGCCTCACTGAATTATTAATAGTGGCCATTACAGATTTGAGAAGCAGAGGGGAAGACTTTATGAAAACATAACTTTCTATCACCACCACAGCTTTCAAGGCACCACAGATAAATCCCCTGCATCGCCTCCCAGCATCCTAAGCAGGTGGTATGTTTTAAAACCCTCATTAAAAGTGCAGTCTTCCATCATCCCAAATCAGAACCATATTAACTGGCTGCTGCCAAGCACCAAATGACAAGTCCCCTGTTCATTAAGGGCAGTATGGCCTTCCTCCCAAACTCACTGCCATGTCGTATTTATCGTAGCAATTTGGATGTTGTCATTTTGTTGTAAGTGTGGAGGCCAAACAAATGTTACCGAATGTGTACGGCTCTTATACACAGTCATTAACCCTATAACGCCAAATGTATCATATTTGACACATGAGTTTTGAAGCCCTCTACATCAGGGGTGTCAAACTCATTTTCTTCCGGGGGCCACATTCAGCTCAATTTTATCTGAAGTGGGCAGGACCAGTAAATAATAGCATGATAGCAATAAATAATGACAACTCCAAATTGTTTTAGTGCAAAAAATACCATTCAATTATGCCAATATTTACATTTACCAAACTATCCAAAAAAAAGGATGTGAATAACCTGGAAAAAATGAAATTTGTTGAGAAATATAAGTACAATTTTATCAATCTTATGCCTTCAACTTATCCTTTATACACATGCATTACAGATCAGATCTACAAAGGCACACAACATTTAGTAACAGGCAGAATATTGTTTAAAATTGTGCCTAATTTTCTTTAGACATTTCAGGTTGTTCATATTTGTTCAGGTTATTCACATTTTATTGTTAAAGGATAGTTTGTTAATGTAAATATTTTTATAATTTGTTTTTTGCACGCAATCAAAGAGGAAAAAAATGGTGTTGTCATTATTTATAGGTTATTATGATTTTTTTTTTTTGACTTTGATGCCCTAACTTGCATTTGCAAATTCATCCTGCAGGGTGGATTGGAACCTTTGGCGGGCCGGTTTTGGCCCCCGGGCCGCATGTTTGATACCTGTGCTCTACATGATCAGTGTAAATTTTGTTCTTAAAAAACCTGATGTATACAATTAGATACATGCAATACACAGATAATCCACCAGGGGGAGGAATTCTTTCACCAGAGGCCTTTCCAGAGACACTATAAGACTGACATTAATGAGGAAGGAGGAAGAACTGTGACCATCTAAAAAGAAATTACCAATTTGTTAGACATGTTTGTGTTCTATTATGTTTTTGCTTGTTCAGAAAAAATAATATTTGAGCACTGAGACCCAATGGATCAAATATGATACAAAATTGAAACTCATACATGGAAATTGATATTTGAATTTTTTTTTTTTTTTTGGGGGGGGGGGGGTCAGAAGGACCAATAAAGGCTCCAGTTTCAAAGAACTGGAATTTTCTGTCACTGATTTAATGGTTCACGCCACGGTTAGAATAGTAATAGTTTTGGATTTTTCATTATAGTTTAGTTTTATTTAGTTTTGACTTTTCTTCTCTAATTCAGTTAGTTTTAATTTGTTTTCAGAGCAGGTTTGCTAGTTTTTATTAGTTTTTGTTTTTTTCTAAATGCTTGGTTTTAGTTTAGTTCTAGTATTACTTTTTTTCATCACTTTTCTCTTCCTCGCTGTCATATTCACATAAATCCCAGACAGGACTCTGCTGCTTTCTATCAACTTTAGTCTCCATGTTTGCAGGTAGAGTGGGGACCAGAAGACGACTGTCTGAAGTGACAGACCATAATATTTACCTGTTTTAGTTTTGAAAGCACACAATACAGTTTCAGTTAGTTATCGTTTTTTTTCTTTTAATTATAGTTTTTATTTTCAATTCTAGTTTTCGTCATTTTGTTAGTTTTCGTTAACAATAATAACCTTGGTTCAAGCTTTACAGGGTTAATGTGATTTTTCAAGCCCAGTTTTAGTCCCCGGTCAAAGACATGTTTAACCATAAGGACCCAGTGTGACTTTTGTGGCAGTTCACAATTGAATTTTTCTGTCTATTTAACCTTTCCTAAGTGATTTATCATCATTTATTATAACATTATCCTCTGAATTTTGCATTTTTCCACTGAAATAATCTATTTCCTGTATTTAATTTACTGATCATGTAGATGTTCATTAAAGCTCAGAGTAAAATCAAATGTTATTATATCAAAACAGGTGACTTTTTCCAGTAAAATCTGTCATTAACTGAACATAAACCCAGTGTGTCCATCCACTGTCATTGATCCAACTCCATGGGTTTTACTGGTCAATCAATGTTGTAGAAGATGACAGTGTTTCCACGGTAACTACGAAGCCTCTGAACGTCCAAATGGGCCATATCTGATGAACATGAAAAGATGAATAACTGTATTTTACACCAATTATTGACCTGTATTGATAAAATTAGTGGATTAACAGTTTAGATCAGTAGATACTTTTGGTCAGTGGTGACTGTTGGGTCTTTATGGGTTAAGAACCGTTCCATATTATTACTGAATAACTAAATCTGGGACTGTGTCAGAAAAGTTGTTGTTTCACGCTCACTGAAACTGTTAAGACGCAGACAGCAGGGAAGGAAATGCCCAGCTGAAATAGACAGTGAGAGTGAGAGGCTTATTACAACAGTCTACCCCTGTGGTTCAGACTAAAGTTAAGGTAAAACTTTGTCTACCATTCCCCAACCAGAGGCAATTCTAGAAAATGGATGTCTTGGGAACATTTCAAACCGGCATCCGTCACTTTTCTGTCATCACCTCACACCCGCCAAAAATATATGAAATCTCTCAATTCTAAATATTCACATTATTGGAATTTTCAGTTATTTTTTTCCTCAAATAAATATAAGTTGGGTTTCTATTTAATACCAGTGGTGAAGTTGACACGAACAGATAAAAATATGTTCTCTAAAACAGGCCAGGTAAAAAAAAAACAACAAACAAACATATGGATAAATACCTGTTGTCTGTCACGTAATGTGCTGCCAGGTTAACATATTGTTCACTTCTACAGATTTAACCTATAAAGACTCAAACAACCACCAGCAACCAAAACCCTCTACTGATCTAAAATGTTAATTAACTTCTGATCCATTAATCCTATCAATCCATGTAAATAATTGGTGTAAAATACAGTTCTTCATCTTTTCATGGTCATCAGATATGACCCATTTGGACGTTCAGAGGCTCCGTAGTTACCATGGAAACACCGTCATCTTCTACAACACTGATTCACCAGTAAAATTCATGGAGTTGGATCAACGACAGTGGATGGACACACTGGGTTTATATTGAATGATACATACAATGAACAAAAATTAATGACAACAATGTACAAAAATAAAAAAAAACATGAAAAAAGCAAAAAAATTTACTAAAAGTAAAAAAAATTTAAAAAAAGCAACCAAAATGAACAAACGAAAACAGCCAAGTGATCAGTAAAATGAATGCTAATAAGTAACATGAACAAATGTTTAAAACTGAAGAAACTTGAAGAAAAATATAAAATGGGCAACAAAATCTAAAAAAATAAACAAAATGACTAAAAAAATTAACAAAACCAAATAAAATACCAAATAAAATGAGCAAAAACAGCCAAAGTGATGAACACAATTAACAGAATTTATAATAATTAAGAAAGTAGTAAACATAAACAAAGTAAGCCACAAACTGAACGAAAGTTAAGAAAAAATAATAAAATAGGTAAATTCTACAACATTGATTCACCAGTAAAACCAATAGACTTGGATCAATGACAGTGGATGGACACACTGGGTTTATGTTCTTAATGATATATTTTGCTAAAAAAAAAAAAAAAAAAGTCAGTTTTCCTTCATTTTTCTCAGTTTCTGATTTAATTAACCCACAACTTTTATCTGATCTTTTATGAACATCTACATGATCAGTAAATTAAATAATGGAAAACACCTGATTTTCACTGAAGATCTGCAAAATACAGAGGGAAATATTAGAATAAATGGTGATAAATCACTTAAGAAAGGTTAAATACAGAAAAATTCATTTGGGAACTGACACAAAAGTAGGTTTATTATGGGTTAAAATAAAACATTCAACAATATAATCCAGCTTTTTAACACTTAGTCATTCTAGATTTCTCATCTGAGGCGTTATTGTCTGGTTTCAGCCACTGCAGGTGTGTGTATTTCAGCAAAACTGTCAATTTCAGAAACTTGCACACATGACAAAGCCAGTTTAACCAGTTGAAGTTCCTTTGAGGAAGGAATTGTTTTGTGTCGAATGAAATTGTAGAGGCTTTTATTTTGTAATAGTTAAAAAATAGATAATATAGATAGATAATAGATAAGTGTTGCTTTTGCAGAACTAGCATCGCAATCAGAAGTGGATCAAAAGAGTTTGTTTTTTTATTATTAAATATAACAATTTCTACAGAGGAAATTTAAAATAAAGGTCTGTTGCTCATACAAATCTCCTCCAAATAAAGGCCATGTACTTTGTTCAGCTGAGACAAGTAAAGATCTGGGCCACGATTTGGGGAAATACTGCAAATAAAGAGCAGTTGTAATTTGTAAAAAATATGAAGAATGATAAAAACCTACATGACTTAAGAACTTTGAAAATTAAGCCCAACTGAAAAAGAGCCCATGCTCATACTACAATGTAATAAACTGGAACAATGTAAAACGAACAGTCAAACAATAAACCATTCAAATAACTTTGAATAAAAACAACAGCCTGGCTCCCTGGCCCAGATGCACTGTGGGAATAATCCTGCCATTGGGCAACCATTTTAAAAGCATCTCTTTCCGCTTCTGAAAATCCCCTTTGTTACATGGAAGAACAACAACAACTTCTGAGCTGCAAGTACACACTGAAAACGGCAAGTTTTGACAAAAACATACATCTGTTTTCTTTTGTGCAGATTTAGTCCATGGCTGTTAATACCATGGCTCACTTCACTGTGTGCAGATGTTGGAAAGCAAAACGACTTCTCCCCTCAACAGTATTTTGGAAAACACCGTTTTCATCCTGCGCTCAGGGCCACCCAAGACCAGTGTGTTTCATTTAAGGAGAGTATTTTCCATGAATGATAGTGAATGATGCCACATCTACACTACAAACAAAAAGTTAAGGATATTTACCTCCGCCAGGAGGTACTGTGATCGCTTTGCTTTGTGTGTTCGCGTGCATGTGTGTTTGTTTGCGTGTTTGTTTATTAGCAAGATAACTCGAAAAGTTACTGACGGATTTTCATGAAATTTTCAGGAAATGTTGATATTGGCACAAGGAAGAAATGATTAATTTTGGTGGTGATCAGGGGGGCAGATCTGTCTTGGCAGAGGTCTGCGCTCTCTGAGTGCTTTTCTTGTTCTTTTTGTTTTTGTCTTTTTTTTTTTGGTCATTTTTGCCATTTGTAAAAAAACTGTTTGGTCTTTAAAAAAAATGTGTTCAATTCAATTCACACACAAACAAGTAAAAAGGGCTGTGCAAGAATCCCAACTGAAAAAACTAGCCCAAAAATAAAACTAGAAAAGCACTTAGAGAGCGCAGACCTCCGCCAAGGCAGATCAGTGCCCCCCCTCGATCACCACCAAAATGTAATCATTTGTTCCTTGTGCCAGTATCAACATTTCCTGAAAATTTCATCCAAATCCATCCATAATTTTTTGAGTTATCTTCTTAACAGACAGACAAACAAACAAACAAACAAACAAACAAACAAACAGACAAAGTACAAAGTTGAAGCTTGGTACCAGTCATGTGTATGTCAAATTATAATAAATTCCAATCAGTATTTGTTGAGTTATAATGAAAAATGTGTCATAAATGGGATTTTCAATGTTAAATGGAAATGTCCACAGAGTCCACATTCCACAGTGGATGTGGACAATTTTGTGCCAGATACAAAATATTGTTATAAGCTACAGGGGATCAAATTGGAGGCTAATCGGAGTCTTGAATTTAGAATCGAAAATGCGAAAATTGCTCAATGATGAGAGAGGAAAATTGTAGATTTTGTGACCTTGCTGTGACCTTGAACTTTGGCCTACTTGGCCCAAAACTTAATGGCTTGGTCCCAGGGCCTAGGCCTATCTGTGGGTACAATTTGGTAAAGATGGTTAGAATAGTTTTCCCCTAAAGTTGCAAACAAACAAACAAAACACACAAACAAACAAACACACAAAGCAAAGTGATCACAATACCTCCTTGCGGAGGTAAATATCCTTAACTTTTTGTTTGTAGTGTATGTCCAGTAGGTGCACTGTTCTATCCAAGCATAGCATACTAGGCTATGAAAGACTAAAAAAAAAACAGGATATGAACTAATTGTATGTTAAAGCTGAGCAGTTGGAAATTAAACCACATTATGAGTCCAATATGTACCATCATTAGCTGGCTTTCCATAACAGTTTTCCACAAAATAAAAGCAATATTTCTACAACTTGAACAAAGTCCAGTTGCTACTTGTAGGTGTTTCCATTGAAGAGTGATTTCTTCTGATGTGTGATTCTAGTAAAGTCCCATCTGGCCATAAAAGCCACGGCTGAACATCAGTGGGACCTGTGCGCCATGACAAACTGGTGGCAGCAAAGGTCCAAAGTGTTAATAGTACCTGTTTGTTTGGGTTAAAATTTATTTATTTGTTAGATTTACTTGGAGGGATGGTTTAGAAACAGACAGGCACAGTCTGCTGATAAACATGGTTCCCTGGATGATAATTTTATATGATATATATATAGTTTTGGGGAAAATGTTACATATTTGTCCTTCAAAACTCTTTAATCAAAGAGTTAACACGATCTTTTCAAGAACAAAACTACTGTACAGCAACAGCCCCCCTAGATTTAAGAGCGAAGCCTTCATGGCTGACTACGTACTGAATGGGAGGGAGAGGAAGTGGCAGATGTGAAGAGAGGAGACAGTATTAATGCCCCTTCATCTAATGACGGTACATTAGTGAGGCTCTGTAAATCAGACATGACTGAGTTATGCTGACCATTCCCACTTGGTGAAGGGAATAATATTGGGCTTTCTAGACGGCTGGGTCAAGCACATACTGATGCACACACAAAAGCACAGTTACACCTGCACGCCTCTGACGGCCTGATTTACTAAAGGTTTGTGCATGTAAAAACATCTGCAAACTTGACTGTTCACACAAAAACACTGTGAAGCTGATCTACAAACAGGACGCACGGGTTGAGTCTCTCAAATGGGCAAAACAGCTCACGCAACCAATTTAGCATGTTTGATTTGATGAATATGCAATATGGGCATTTGTGCCAGAACCCACAAAATTACTAGGAGGAGTAGATACAACTATTTATTCAGCAAAATATGATTGACCAAACCTGAAACTGGTTGCGGTGGCTGATTTTGCGTCTATATTTATCAGGTCTTAAAGACAGGTTTGAACCGGAACAGCTTCACCCTAAACTGTCTGCAGTTGTGGTGAGGAGGCGGGGCATAGGCCCAACCAAAGGCAACGCGCAGAGCCAATCTGTTCTGAAAGCATCAACATTTATGGAATTACAGAAGAAAAAAATAATATAGACGTATGTCCTATCCACAATGCCATTTCAGAACTTCCAGATCAGGGGTGTCCAATCTTGGTCTTTGAGGGCTGGTATCCTGCATGTTTTAGATGGATCCCTCTTCCAACACCTGATTGAAATGATAAACTAATCATCAAGCTCTGCAGAAGTCTGATAACGACCATCAGGTGTGATGGAAAAGGGAAACATCTAAAACATGCAGGATACCGGCCCTCGAGGATCAGGATTGAACACCCTTGTTCTAGATGAACGAGGAGATGATTTGGGTCTGGTCAAAAGGAGGCATCATCAGTACCTTCAATGACTGAACTCCTCCAACATTACATTTCTGTGCGTGTGGATCATTCCAGTCACTGTTGTCATTAGTGCTGGTGTATCCCAGAGCAGTTTTTACAGCGTACAATGATACAACGATAGATATGTTTCCCATACAACCTCCATGCCTTTTAAGGTCCATGCTTCTCCAGATTCAAGTTTCCAAATTTCTGCCAGGTTTTCAGCTCATATTTCACATTTGTTCACAAATAGTGAGACTATTTGCAAATCAATGGTTTTCAATCCAACCACTTACATATGAGCTGATTATTGTGTTCTTCTGCAGTGCATCAGGCACAGAGTTAACATGGATGGATGGATGGATGGATGGATGGACAAACAAACAGACAGATGGATGGATATATGGATGGTTGGACAAACGGATGAATGGATGACCAGATGGATGGATGGAAAAACAGACAGACGGATGGATGGATGGAAAGATCGACAGATGGAAAGACGGACAAATGGATGGATTGATGGAAAGACGGACAGATGAATGATATATGGATGGATAGAATAGAATGCTCTTTATTGTCATTATACATTGTACAACGAAATTGGGGGAGCTTCTTCATATCAGTGCAACAAATAGATGACAGATGACAAATAGATGGACAGACAGACAGATGACGTCGTACTGTCAGTTTAACAGGAGTATTCCGATGCAAAGGATGATGAAACGACATGGCTTTTGTCCTTGTATAAAGCTCACAACTACAACACTGGTGGAAATCTCAAACTACTTCGCAACCACCTTTCTTCTTCTTTTCAGTATAATATCCTCAACTAACCAGGAAACCACTAACCACTCCACACATTAACACCGAAAGTTGGACGACATTTCCTTCAAATCCTCCGTTTTCCATAGCGCAAAGGAATCCAGTGTAAATACTCTGCTGATTACAGAAGGGATAGCAGGTGTGGATATGGGTGGCGACTGCACTGATGATGAGATGAAGGTGTAAACTACAGAGGAAGAGAAACGGGAAATGAAGCGTGAAGAGTGTGAAAGGAAGAGAAAGTGAAAGCGGGGTGAAGTAGGTGTGGATTCCTGACAGTTTACATATCTCGCGAGTTCAACCGTGTGCTCATTCCGACTCACTTGGATTACTTCAGTCTGTATTTAGTGCTTTTCAGTGTTTCAAACATTGATTCTTCATCTCTCTCTCTTTCTCTCTCTCTCCAATCTTGGTCATTATATCTTCTCCCCTGCATCCATCTCACACACCTCTGCAATCTCTTCCTCCCTTTTTTTCTCTCTCATGTTTAATCAGTCCAGCAGGCGGTTGTCTCTGCAGGGGACTGTGAATTATTGATGCCAAGGGCCACAGGCAAAAGGAGGGGGAATGGTAGGAGCAAGGATGGAGGCAAAAACGAACGAAGACAGGCCGTCTTTAGTCAACCAGAGCTGATATTGGCAGACAGAGATATGAGAGGAGAATAAGACGAGAGACAGATAGAGGAACGGATAGGAAGCTGACAAGACATTTCAGGTATAATGAGCTTAACGGGGGATCTCGAAGCTTTTCCAAACCAACGCCCAAACACGGCGAGTCGTGCTGTGAGGTGAGCACGAGATATGAAACTTCAGCAACAATGTTTTAACTTCCAATTTAGCCGAACGCTGAGGTAGAAAAACCCAGCTGATAGAGCTTTATTTATATTTCATGAATTAATATTTTGCTAACACAGCTTCAAACACAAATAAAGGGTGTGAAGTGGTGGGGTCTCAGCCTGGTAAAATGGGCTCACTGATTTCAGACCTACTATTGTTTTCCAGAGCATCTGTTGTCCTAGTTACTTCCAAACTGTAATACTTTACCTTAATTCTGTGCAATAACCGTTCAATAGACAATACAGTAAACCATGCAATAAACCTGTGGTATGATCAGCATGTGCCCAGCTGTAAACAGTGTATATAGCTTTCTTGATTGTGTTTATCTCAATTTTGCACTTCTTTTGCTCTTGTGTGCTTGACCTTTGCTGCTGTAAATCTGGAATTTCCCCTTGTGGGACCAATAAAGGCATATTTTATCTGATCTTTAGAGATTACTTGTTTTTTTTCCCTATATTTTTGTTGGTATTTAAGTTTTATATTGAAAGGTACACAAAGCAAATAATTATATCATAACAAGCATGAATCAAAACATCAACACTCATACACACACCCATTCACACCAAGTAGACTTGCACCAAATGATATATAAATATATAAATAACATGCATATATTCTTATGAACATGTGTACATATATGTAAAAAAAAATAATAAGAATAAAATAAGAATAAGAATAAAAAATAAAATACAGCAGTCATGATAAGAAAAAAAAATTAAATAAAATTAAACAGTGATAATTTGTATGACATGTCCCTATTTTCCAGATATCTTTATGTTCATATACGGTTCCCATAATTGTACAAATTCCTCCAGTTTTCCTTTGGTAATATAAATCAGTCTTTCCAGTCCGATGCACTCTGACAGTTCTTTCATCCACTGCTTCATAGAAGGAGCTTCCATGCTCTTCCAGTTCAAAGCGATAACTCTCCTGGTATGTAACAGTCCAAAGTCCAACACTTTAATTTGTTTCTTAGTATGTGTGAAATCCTCTGGATATATTCCCAGTATACAAAGTTTAGAACAAAATGGAATCTTAATGTTAAATACCTCAGACATACAACTGATGACCTCCTTCCAGAATCTTTGTATCTTTGAACATTCCCACAGACAGTATAGATTACTTGTTACTGTTATTTCAAAGTAATTCTTTATCTTAAATTACTTTCAGAATTATAATGGATTACATGACTCCTGTATTACTTTTGAGTTACTTTCACCAAAATAAGTAGTAGAACCTAACATTCTAAAATGACTTAAATGGTTCTTTTGATATTGGACAAAATGGTAAATGGTTGGTACTTATGCCCCGTTTCCACTACATGGTATCTGCTCGATTCGTCTCGGCTCGGACTTTTTTGCGTTTCCATTACGAAAAAGGATCTGGAATCTGGTACCCAGTACTACATTTTAAGTATCACCTCCGCCGAGGTTCCAGGACTGGGGACCAGATACTAAAACATGATGTGTACACACTGCAGACCACTGATTGGTCAGAGTTTTCTCTGTGACCCACCGTTTTACAAAACACAGATGCTGAAGTGGACAGTAAATATAGCGGTACAATAATTCACATGATAAAAGCCCAAAACTACACCACAGTCGGTCGAGGAGATTCAGTCTTAGGTGGCCGACGTAAAAATTCAGACGAGACATCACGCAACGAGCGAGTTCATCAACAACTCTCTGAACAGACGACACAGAAGTAACGCGCTGCATCACTATGACGACCAGGTACTATAAAGTCGGTAGTATCTTGTAATGGAAACGCTCTCCAGGAATACCGAGTCGAGCCGAGCCGATTCCACGTAGTGGAAACATGGCATTATATTGCACTTTTCGTCACCTTCATGGTGCCCAAAGTGCTTTACAAAGCCTCACATTCACCCATTCACACACACACTCATAGACCACTGGGCGGCTGCCACCATGCCAGGTCCTAGTGGGAGCAACTTAGAGTTCAGTGTCTTGTCCAGGGACACACTGACATGTGAAAAGTTGGAGGAGCATTCGAACTGCCGACCCTTCGATCACTGGATTGGTCACTGCTCTACCAACTGAGCCACAGTCGCCCAATGGTTGCGGTATTCCCCAAACTTTTTGAGCCACAGCAACATTTTACAGAATGGGGAATTCCTTGGACACTCTCCCAGTGGGGCGCGAACACATCGGGGGTGTGGGGGCGACACTGAGAAAGCTGAGAGGGGTGCATCAGCGACCCCTTGGATGGAACCCCACCGGCTTACAGATTGAGGTCTGTCATAGTATAATAGAAGCATAACCCCCCACTCCAACCTGATCCGTGGATCCCACAGGTAACCTACTGATCCTACTGATCCGATCACTAGTAAGGGGGGCTGTATCAACAGAACACACTGCATTGGGGCTGGTTATTTATTTATTTGTTTATTTAGCAGGGACAGTACACATTAATGAACATTTCTGTAAATGTACCAATATTAGCAAAAAAAGCTATTTTTCAACTGTTGTCCCTGGGTAAGATATAAAGTACCAGCAGTTTACCTTCCACATTTACAAAGGTAAACAGGAGACTGTTGTTGTAGACTGGATCATTGGCGTGTACAGTCGTACATATCATGCCGGTCGCTTACAGTACTAATCAGGTCAAATTGGATAATCTTCCAGCACACTTATGTACCACAGCACAGTGGTTGGGAAACACTGGACTATTGTGTTCTTTTTGTCCTTATCTCTGACAAACTCAAAGTCATGAGCATACATCCATGTCATCAATGTACCGTCTTCTGCCATCGCCACCCATTGGCTGAACACCAACAGGAAATAGAACTTTCCTGTCGCATTTTTTTATTTGTCAAGGTCTCACAGTCTTGCTGTTTTTTTTCATTTGATCAATGAAAAAAAATGTGCAAAGACCGAGTAAAATATTACTGAAAATTGATTAGTAATGCCTTACACTACTGTAGAACAGCAAACATAATCTATTACTGTACTGGATTACATTTGTAATTCCTTACAACACTGCAGACCACATATGTAAAACTCAGCTTGAAAGAGGTACAGTGGTGTGCAGAAATATTAGAACACTTGTCAAATCTTAAGAAAATGGTGGTTTATTTTTTTCCCCAGAGCCTGAATTTCACTTTTTTCCACTGCAAAAGGTAAAGGCAAAGGTACTGAGAATATTTCACCTAGAAATTTATCAGTCCAGTCCTTTTTTTTTTTTTTAAACATTTTATTGTAATATTTACTGTGGCTCCCCTTGGCAACAATCACAGCAGCACATCTTTCTGACATTGTGATGATGTATTTTCTGAGAGTTTCAACCCCAATGTCATTCCACGCTCTCAGAAGCTCATTCCAGAGAGTTTCCTTAGATTGTTGCCAAGGGGGGCCACACTAAATATTAGAGTAACATTTAAAAAAAAAAAAAAAGCAGTGGACTGATAAATTTGTAGGTGAAATATTCTCAGTAACGTTTCCTTAACCTTGTGCAGTGGCAAAAAAGTGAAATTCAGGCTCTAGGGAAAAAAATTAACGACCAGTGTTCTAATATTTTTGCACACCACTGTATATGTCTCTTCTCATGCAAATGTTGTGTATCTGTAGATAAAACCTGAAAGGGCCGATAAATTTAACTCATCAAAACTGTTCTCCCTCCCCAGTCCACACAAACACTAGTTGGTCATGAGCCCTTGGAATCTGTTTACTTTGCAGCTTCAGTTTTTGGTGTGCAGATGTGTGCTACCTGCAGAAGGAGTCAATATAACCCCTGCTTTCCACCGGGAGCAGCTGCACCGCATCATGAGTCCATCATGAATTGGCTTCATGCTCTGCAGGACATCATCCCCATTGAGAACATTTTAGAAGTGGCCTGTTGTGTCTATTTGATGTCCTGTTTTAGTCATTTTTATTCAAGGTTTATTTGCTTCGGCAGCAGATAAATAGGCCATGTAGTAAAACGGTTTCCTTCTGTCAGTTTTTAATTGGCAAAGTCAATACAGTGAAGTGTAGATCTGAACGTCAATTAACCCATAAAGACCCAGTGCTGCTTTTATGGCAGTTCCCAAATTAATTTTTCTCTCTATTTAACATTTCCTAAAGGGCTCATATTTATCTAAACCCACTTTATCAGTCTTTGGTTCATTTATTTGTGTATTTGGACCCTAATAGTTCATACAGTTTGAATTTGAACCCTCCAGCTGCTGCAAAACTATCTTTATATTCATTTGGACAAAAATCCAGTGGATTTCTACAACCCGTTTTAATTCCTGCTTAACTTGTTACGTTTTATAATTAGTTACATCACGACATTTGCACATATCAGGTGCAGACTTCAGATGAACATTTCTCCAGTTCGACATAATTGTCGTCATCAGCGGTTGTAGTCCATACTGAAAATATGTCCAAACTTGGAGCCCATTACCTCAAATGTTCAGTTGTCAGCTGAACGGGACAGAGCAGCACAGCTGACAACCTGGAGGGGGCAGGGCCTGAAGTGTCTCATGTGCATTTAAAGGGCCAGCGCTCCAAACCACCCTTCTGGTGTCATTACTCAGAAATAGGATTGAAAATGGACCTGTGGAGTTCAATGAATGAAGAATTCAGAGCCAAGCAGAGCATTTACAGTTTATGGAGACCACAGGGAAATATTGGAAAATTAAGAATTCCATTTAAAAAAGCAAAATATCACTCCTGTAAGTGCTTTCTTACCATTTATTACGATATTTTCCTCTCCATTTTGTGTTTTTTTCCAGTGAAAAATCAGGTAGTCTCCTATTTAATTTATTGATCACATACATGTTCATAAAAGATCAGAGTAAAGTTGAGGGTTTTTATGTCAAACAGAGAAAACTGAACAAAAAGCGACTTTTTCAGCTAAATCTATCATTAACTGAACGTAAACCAAGTGTCTACATCCGCTATCATTTGTCAAACTCCATGGGTTTTACCGGTGAATCAATGTTAAAGAAGATGACGGTGTTTCCACGGTAACTATCTGATGACCATGAAAAGATGAATAACTGTATTTTCCACCAATTATTAACATGGATTGGCTGGTTTAGTGGTTCAAAAATTATTAGTATTATTTTTTAAGTTCTATCTTTATTTGGAATGAACAGGTAAATTCACCATCAGATCAACATTGGTAAAAAAAAGAGACGAATGTCATTCAAGTTTTGTTTTGAGTCCAGAAGATGTACTTCACCAGCCCGTAAGGCAAACGAGTCCCAAAAATGAAAAGCCTCGGATCGTGGAACAAAGTTTGTTTGTCCTTGTAGTGACCATTCTCCTTCAATATCTTAAATTTCACAGCAACTGCAGAGAGATATTAAAAAATTATTAAACATTTTAAATCTGTAGACGATTTTGGTTTCTAGTGGCTGTTCGGGTCTTTATGGGTTAAATATGTGTCTCTTGATAAAAATATATTCATCCTCATTATTTTCTATCAGTGTTGTGAATGCAGTGTTTGTTATTGATGCTGATATTGATATAATATGATTGAGAGTCTGCACAAGGGAATTTTACTGACTTCCTGATCATCTCATTTGCCTTGATGTGGCTGTGAAGTGATTCCATGACCTCTTTTTAGTATAGGAACCATCCAGACTGCTCAGATCCTCTGGCACAGGTTCGCTCTCTGTCCCCTGAGTCAGAACCAAACAGGGAGAAGCAACTTTTAGTTTTAATGCTCCACACATCTGGATCAAACTACCAGAAAACTGCAGGTCTGCTCCAACTCTCAGTTCTTTTAAATCAAGTTTAAAGACTCACTTGTTTACAGCTACCTTTGATTAGAGTCGTTGATTTTTCAGTTCTAATACCTATACTGCAACTCACAATTTTAACTAAACCAAAAAAATAAAGACTTACACTGGATGGATGGATGGATGGGTGGATGGATGGGTGGATGGATGGATGGATATTCAAACAGATGAATAGATGGATGGATGGATGGACAAACGGATGGATGGACGGGTGGATAAATGGATGGATGGATGGACAGACAAACAGATGGATGATGGATGGAAAAACAGATGGATGAATGGACAAACAGATGGATGGATGGACAAACAGAGGGATGGATGGATGGACAAACGGATGGATGGACAGATGGATGGATGGACAGACAAATGGATGGATGAACAGATGGATGAACAGATGGATGGATGGATGGATGGATGGATGGACGGACGAATAAAATGAAGTATTTCACACATTTACACCTTCTAGTTGCAAAATCAACCCAACTTAAATCTTTAGTCAACCTCCCCAGTGCCAATGACATCTTCTACCTCTACAATAATACTGACATCTTCCACCTTTGGAATGATACTGACATTGTCTACCTCTACAACGATACGGACATCTTCTACCTCTACAATAATACTGACATCTTCCACCTTTGGAATGATACTGACATCTTCTACTCTACAACGATACTGACATTGTCTACCTCTACAACGATACGGACATCTTCTACCTCGACAACGATACTGACATCTTCTACTTTTACAATGATACTGACATCTTCGACCTCTACAATGATACTGACATCTTCGACCTCTACAATACCAACATTTTCTATCCCTACAATACCGACATCTTCTACCTCTACAATTACACTGACATTCTGGGCTTTTATGCAGCAGCTGTTGACATGTTTACATGCTGCTGACATGTGGCAGGTGAATTCAGGATTAAGGAAACTGTGGCTTTCCTTCCCCTGATAAGACATTCTTTTCACTCAACTACGCCAATCCTAACAGATTCAATTATTATCATCAGTTGTAGAAATCTACGATGGTATCAAACAGTATTGTAGAGCGTTGGAATACCGTGCATGTGTCACCAGATACGACTTTCATTTGATTGGAGTTTTTGTGTGGAAATCTGTGCAAAAGAACACAACTCTGCTGTGAGGCTCAGCATTACTCTCTTTCTGCCACACATGCTCCTTCCTTCCTTCCTTCCCAGTCGCCTCACCTGCACATCCTCAACACCTGCACATATGGACTCTGTAAATTAGCAAAGTTTGGAAATAAAGCCAGTGACAGCTCTCGCACAATCATTAGTCTCCACTCCTCATATTGTCCTCATTATGAGTCCTAATGCAGGCCAAGTTCACCATAACAAAAGTTAAATAAATACATAACCTGTCAAACTTCCATGTCAAACTTTAAATGATATCCCAGGGTGGGGGACACTACTGTCAGTGTCAGTTTGGTAGGATTTTTGGGATTTTGGTGTCAGAGAATGTCCTTTTCTTGGTCTTTCTCTTGGTTGTTGTCATGATTCACTGTAAGAAATAGGCTCAGTTATATGGATCGACGTGTGAAAAACAGTCGTTGCTTTTTCATTGGAAATGTGCGCCAAACTTTAGATATTTACTAAATGTCCAAAAAAACAGAAGGGTGTAATGTCATTTTTCCATTAAATCACAAATGCGATGATTTGTTTATTTATTATCGCAAGGTGTCACAAGAAGTCATTCCATAAAAAAAACAACAAAAAAAAACAAAGACACAAACACAAATATCACGCTGATTTACAGATATATTCATATTTCTCTCATAGTGCCCTCTAGGTCCTGGAAAATGGTCGTATTTCTCTGTTGTTTGAATCCAGAGTGCTCGTTACCCCTCTATCGTACGAAATTAAAAAATGATTGTTTCCTGATGTGTCCACACATACCGTGCCATGTTTCTTTTAAAACTCTTCACTTGTTCTACCGTCTGTCAACATCCTTTTTTTTATTCATGTGACTCTAGTTGAGCAAAAAGATCTTTCCATTGCAGTTTTGCGTGATATACCAATTTTGCAACACCTGAAAAACCACCTCTTGCCAGCGCAAAAACTTTCATTGAAAAATGAGATTCTGAACGAAATTGTCTTTTCCCATTAGGGAAATTTTATGTGCAAGTTATTTTCACACAATTTGAGGGTCAATGGCAAAGCGACTAATATCAAAAACAACAAGTGGTTCAAGGCACAACAAACCCCGCCCATTGCATGTATTGTAGCTTATTTTGGCATCGATCCAGCTGATGTCATCATGTCTATGCGTGTGCTGATATCGGCATACCAACTATCTTAATATATGTGTGATGTCTGAAGTAAATTGAAAGAAATTGTTTTTTTCTAGACGTGTGAAATTTTTGCCCTATAAGTAATAGGAGGAAAAAAAGATTTCAAAAATTTTATAAAAAATATTAAGTTTGACCTATTTTTCCCAAAATGTAATGACGTCTATTCTGGGTCATTGGCAATCTATAAACCCAATTAGGTCTGAATTCAACCAATAGTTTTGCTGCTACAGACATGTGAAATTTCACCATTATAAGCATATGGTAGAAAAAAAAAAGATATAAAAAATTGATACTTTGACTCACTTCCCCAAAATGTAATGACATCTATTCTGGGTCACTGGCAATATATAAACCCAATTTGGTATGAATTCAAGGCAAGTTTATTTGTTTAGCACTGTTCGTACACAGGGTAACTCAAAGTGCTTTACAAAGGCATAAAAAAAAAAAAAAAAAAAAAAAAAAAAATCAGAAAAAAAGCAAGACATTGAAATTACATTAAAATCAAAAAAAGGGAAAAAAGACATTAAAATCATCAGAGATAAAACGTAATTTTAAAGTGCATTCACAGAATACAAGAAAGACATTAATTATGTTAAAATCATTAGAATAAAGATAGACATTAAAATAAATTTTACAAAAAAGCAACCAATAGTTTTGCTGCTGGTGTTAAACAAACCGAACCGAAAACAACACCCTTGCCTCCCCTTCAGATGGTGGGGTAAGAAGTAATAACAGTAATAAATCTGTCTAAAATGGAAAAAATAAAGTATTTAGTTAAATTTGTACTTCAGTACTGCAGTAAATGTACATAGTTAACCTTCACTACTGCATTATACTCCATGTTGTCTTCGCCGCCTGCACATAAAACATGTCAAGATGATTAGATTGAACAGCAGCGAGCTTGTAATGGGTTTTCTTTTTGTATGCATCAGAGGTTTAAACAGTGGGTGGAATTTGGCAACTAATGGAAACTCTGCAGTACGTAAAAGCACCAGAGGCTGCACTTTCAGCCTTCTGGTCGTAGATCAGTGGGAGCTACTCATTAAATATGGTCACATTGGTTGTGTGAAATCAATAGCGGTGTTATACAACGACAGAATGTGTGTCTGCGGGAGTTCAGATGTGTTACAGCGAGTGTGTTTCTTCACATGTGTACCTGTGTCGCCTCCCCTACGGCGAGGTCATTTGACCAGACCGGTGTTGACTGGAATCGATGGGTTTCTAATGAGGAACGGGGGGGAAAGGGGGAAGGGGGGGCGGATCTCCTCAACAGGCACCAAATGGCAACTGAAAAACTGCTGCAGTGGTGATAATTCACTCTCACCGGTTAAAGCGCCGCTGTCGCCTTAGTGGAAATGAGCTGAGACCATGATTAAGGAGAAGGAGAGTGGAGTTGTGGGAGAAAGGAGGGGGTTAAAAGTAAGACGGATGCTTGAACAAGTGATCAAAAGGCATTGTTGAGCATTTCTCAATTGATCTGCTCGTTAGATTCCTCTCTAGCGTATCACATGCTGAGTGCTGTGTTTTAACCGGCACATTTATCAGCATCTACATGTGTGTTTTATAGATAGGTCGGCTGCATCGCAATGGGTCATACAACAGAAAACAAATAAATTTCGGTGCGGTATTTGCTCTCTGACACGCTTATCTGCTAGGCTGCTATTAAATCAGGAGGAACTGACAGGACGGTGAAATTACAGAGAGACAGCGATCAGCTAAATGTTTATACTCCAGGTAGGTTATCAGCTGCAAGAGAGGACCTCACGACCCTCATTTATTGATTTTTTTGGGGACGGTAAAGCATACTTCAAATGCTTATGATTTGTTTTGCATAAAATTGAGGCCACCGTGGTGGAAATAGCTGCAGTTTAGGTGTTACTTTAAGCACATTTATCACACTGTCTCCTGGGCTGATGTGTGAGCTAAAGGGGAAGATTAGCGGCTATCCCGAGGGTGTTAATAAAATACGACAACGAGGTGTGATCAAAGTTAGAAATCAATCTAAGTCTTACTCACGGGAGCTTTAAAAGTGTCTCATTAGCATTAGTATTTGTCAGCCCCATTCTGTACTTTATCATATTTACACAAATCAGATCCAATAATGTCACAACACAGTAGTTTGGGTATGTTGTTAAGTTAAATGAAAGACAAAATCATGTTAAACCAATGCCATGATTCTATTTGGTATCAAACAATGCACATTATTATATTACTAACTGGGTCATTTACTTAAACTGATGGCCTTATTAACCCTTTAACCCCTGACGTGCTTGTGGTGAGCATTCTGAATTTATGATTTATTTCAAATATTCATATAAATTCAACCGTTTACTCAATAGTAAAAATTTCAAATCGTGCTGACAGGATAGACCATGTTCTTTCCATCATAGACATCTGAGTATGCTCAGTTCACCCCCCACCCCGCCTGTGGAATGGGGGATAAAACACAGAGCAGTGAGTGAGACCGACTCACTATAGAAATAGACAGTTTGGGGTTTTTTTTTTTTTTAAATACCATTTTCCTTGTGGGTTTTTTTTTTTTTCTTCAAAAAGCAGCTGGACTGATTTCTAAAAAAAAAAGAGCCAAAACTAAAACTACTGGGCCCAAATTCCAATCTTTGTTGTTGTTCAGTGTGTTCCAGTTCACAGGTGATGTTCAACATCCTAAATCTCTTATCGATGTCCATTCTAGTGCCTTATTTAGTCTAAACCTGTCAAACTTCAATTCCCTCTTTGTCTTTTTCTGCCATTCCACCAGTTTGACCCTAAAACACACAGTAAAACAAAACCACTGAAGGAAAGGAACACAAGAAAATTTTTAAACATTCTATAGGCGCAAATTCCAAGCAGCTCATTTCAACCTAATAATATCTCTGTGGTTAAAGAGTTAAGAGTAATTACACATGCACTAATACTAATACTCTTTCTTTATACATCTGTCAGGTTTCATGGAAAGAACACACACATACACACAAATACATATACATATGTTCAGGAATACATGTCAGAATTCTGAAATTAAAGTCAAAATTCTGACTTTTTTCTCAGAGTAATAAAAAAATATATTGGACCTTATTTTTTATTTCCCAGTGGCCTCAATCCTCTTCCACAGAATTTCAACAAACTCCAGATTATTGTTTCTTGCTTCTGTGTTCTTTCTCATCTAGAACGATTGTCTGTCTGATCATGTCCACTTAGTCCATTTTCAGCTGCAATAAGACATGCAGTAAATGTTCAAACATCCCATACCCTGACCACATCATTACATATACAGTCTGATCGGTAATTTTACTTTCCATTTCAACTGCCTGAGGTAAATGTCTGAAACATACACTCAAACAGACGCTGCTCTTTAAGGTGAGGTCGAGGTTTCAGATCTCCGTGGATCTCCCAGAAGCCAGTCCTCCACATGAAGGATGCATCTGTCTGCTGCTCCCCAGGATTTTACCACCTTCCCACTTTGATTAATTCTCTGCAGCTAATCAGTCAGGTTCATTCCCCCGAGAGAGAAATGAAACCAGTCACCGTAAAGGAGAACAGACACACTCCGTACATACAATATGCATGGCTCCCTGCGCACACATGCATAGATTTACATAAGAACACTAATTAATCTACCAGTAGTTTCAGAAGGGTGGTGTGAGTTTCTCATTTGCATTGTGCCAACTTTTGGAAGTAAAACTCCAAAATAATACCCATAATCGTATCTTCAAATCATCTCCTATAATGTCTAATAATCCTGCAAATGTTTTGTTTATTTATTGTTTATACGGATCCCCATTAGCTTCCACCATATTGGTTTCTACTCTTCCTGGGGTCCATTAAAATACAAATACAGTTACAAATTACAGTCACATGAATAAAAACAAGTTTTATCATCAGCAAACTGAAAATTTCATCCCATTTTCATTTCATGTCAAATGTGAAATTATGTGCAATAATCTTAACCATTAACAGGGTCTATTCTACTCTGTTAGATAGGCTTGATTCTAAATATACATGAGTTCTAGTGAACACGCAGCATTTATGACGAGAGTCTGTATGTAATTGTAGCAACTTTGGTCCTACCTCTTAGGTTAAAGAGACACTCGCATCACTCTAGGTCTGGTAGGAGTTGCACCAGGAAGTTACTCACTAAGGAGTTGGTGTTGGATTATGAACAGGTGACACTTTAATGTCAGCACACAACAAATAACAGACATTTACAACTTGGATTTACAACTGTTTACCAAAATAAGGTGCCATTAAGTAAAAGAAAAGTAAATAGGAGTCCATTGAAGTCACGCTCTCCAACTCAAAGCTCTAGTAAATTCAGTTATGAAAAGGGATTCTCTGTGTGTGTGTGTGTTCTGTGTTTATGTCCACTCAGTTACTACATCCTCAATTTCTACTACTACCTGAGTAGGTGGAGTGTGTGTATCTTATCTGTCTTCAGAATGAGTGATTCAGATGATCTGAAATCTTCATGGTAGGTTCTGTGGCTGGCCACACCGCATCTCCAACTCTCTCTCAAAATCGCTGGGCTGGGCTCACCTCATAAGTCTTCTCTTTCTACTCCTCTAACAGTTGATCAGACTAACCAGGGGAACAAAAAAAAACAACCTACACAGAAGATGCAAAGTTGTGAGATTCTTCATCTGATTCTGTCTGTTTCTCATGAGATCTCAGTATCTTTCTCAGCTTCTATGCATGAAAAATATCACCAAGCATCAAGGAAATACATACACACTTAAACT
>NW_021941696.1:0-50000 GCF_902148855.1 Sphaeramia orbicularis
CTCTTCTCCCTCTTCCTCCTCCTTCTCCCCCTCCTCCTCCTTCTCCTCCTCTTCCGCCTCCTCTTCCTCCTCCTCCTTCTCCTCCTCCTCTTCCTTCTCCTCCTCCTTCTCCTTCTCCTCCTCTTCCTCCTCCCTCCTCCTTCTCCTCCTCTTCCGCCTCCTCCTCCTCCTCCTCTTCCGCCTCCTCCTCCTTCTCCTCCTCCTCCTCCTCCTCCTAATGGACTGGCTGATAAACCTGGGTCTTCAGTTCATTCTGTGCTGTTTTTCTGACCCCTGGTGGTCAATGAATAAACTGCACCACTGACCACACCAACACTGACCACACCAGCACTGACCAGTCCAACACTGACCTGACCAACCTGGCTAACACTGACCAGTCCAACACTGACCACACCAACACCAGACCAACACTGACTAGTCCAACACTGACCACACCAACTGAAACAAAATAAACAAAAAGATTAAGACATTTGAATGTAATGAAAATATAGAAACAGATAATCACACAAATAAATACATAAATCGGGACAATAGAGCACAAAGGACTAAGACAAGATACAGTTAAAACAGTGAGGACTTAGAGAAACAAAAATAAAGTGTAGTGGCTCTTTTTTTTTTTTTTTCTTACATATTTACAATATACTGAAGAGATCTGCAATACTTAATAAAATCACATAAAAACCAGTTAAAGGAAGGGTTTGTGTTTTTCCACTTACTAGTATGAATATCCGTCCATGGGAGTGGATCTCTCCTTCACTGTGGTTCTCCCCGAGGTTTCTCCCTTTTCCCACTAGGTTTGAGTTTTTCCTCGCCGAGAAGGAGGGTCTAAGGACGGGGGATGCCCTGGACACGACTCATTTTCTTGCTGTTTATTTGACTGTTGTTTACTCCAACTGACTCTGTAAAGCCCTTTGAGATAACCTTGTTGTGATATTGGGCTGTACAAATAAAGTTGAATTGAATATAATATTTACCCAAAATAATAATTAGGTTAATAATATCTGTGACATTAACTTCTAATGAATCCATAAAATAAATCATATCACAGAAAGAAAAGGATGGAATATTTTCCATTTTTAAGGACAATAGAACCATGAATATCAGCCCAAAAGGAAATGCTGTGTGAACTATTAAAAAAACAGAAACAAATGATCAATGGTTTCAGCTTCAGATGAACAGAAAACACAGGGATCCACATCCAAATTAAATCTGTTCTAAAAACAACTCATTAACAGGGTTCAAACCACAACTCACACTGATGCATTGTGGGATACATGGGGTCACTACTGTACAGCAGAGCCCGGGAAACGGACAAAATGGACGTCTGCGCCGTTAGCTTGGCCGCTAATGCTAATGCTAATGTATTGTTTCATTTAGTAGCTCGGGAAACTGAAAAAACGGACGTTAGCGCGGTTAGCTTAGCCGCTAATGCTAATCCATTGTCTCATTTTGGGAGCCCGGGAAATTAAAAAAAAAAATGTACAGACGCATTGTGGGATTTGTGTCTGTCTAAATCACCGACGGAGACAAACAGACGGATTCACAACAGTGGAGAGAGACAGATTTGATTTTTTATTTCTATGGTATTTTCCTGTCCACACGTTCCAAGTATTTTTCTGAGGACAAGGTCAGTGATATTTGACTGTTCACCGCTGGTTCCGTTAGCGCCGTTATCTTATCCGCTAATGCTAATGTGTAGTTAGCTGCCGTCTGGGTAACATTTGGAGCTTTGGATCCGTTCAATCAGTTGAAGCCTTTGTGTTTTTTCACAGCTTTCTCCAATGAAACGGACAGAAAAGCCAACACAGTGGAGCTGTCATTCATTGGGTCTGTTTTCTTGGAGGGGGGAGTCGGCTGACAGAGCCAGCTGAGGAGGCAGAGGGGCCGGTGGACCCGGACCTGGAGCCGGAGCCGGACCAGTGAAGGTAAGGTGTCCTCTAGTCTGTGTCCAGTCCACTCAGGCCCATTTCCAGATGGACTGTGTGAAGGCTAACCGCTGCAGGCTGTTGACAGAAAAGCCACCTGGAGCTGCAGTGTGAGCTGCTTTAACCCTTTCATGCATAGTGGTCACTCCTGTGGTCACTCCAGTGGTCACTCCTGTGGACAGTTCTTCTACAGCTGTTCTCTTGTATATTCATGGATTTTGTTGTTTTTGTTCCATATCAGCCAACACAGTGGACACTCACACTGCAAATATCTAACTGACCAAGTGTATTTGTCTCATTTCTCGTCCAAATATCTCATCACACTTAAAATCAGACAGAATCACCTAAAGAGGAACTTTTAGGTGAGAAATAAGAACCAATTTTTAGAAAATAGATCTGCAAAATCTGATTTCAAGTAATCTTACCAAGATAATTTTAAGTTGTTCCATTGGCAGATTTTTTTGCAGATGTTTTTTTGCTTGAATTAAACAAAAAAATGTTGCTCTTCAGGTGACTATGTCTTATTTTAAGTGTGATGAGATATTTTGACTAGAAATGAGAAAAATACACTTGTTAAGATTTAGATTTTTGCAGTACATGCGTCATCCCATACACTGCAATTCATTCTGTTGCTGTTCTAGATAAACCTGATCTGCACTAACATGTTTGAGTGGAAATCAGCTGCTTGTTATTGTTATTAAACTGTAATGAACAGTTTTGGGGTTTTTTTTTTTTTTTTTTTTTTGTACAACACTTTTTTGTGTATTATTTCCATGAAGTGAGTATTGACTAGCATTAGTGTATATTAAAATGTGAGAAAACGTCAGATTAGCTGCATTAAAAATGTTTTCATTTCATAGTTTTTACACAGTTTATCAGTAAATACGTTTCTTTGCTTCAGAAATTAAATCCATGGTGTCCAGCTGAGTGGACTTTTTTGCAACTCCATGAAAAATGGGTTCATAAAAATAATTTCAATGGTATTGTTTTTTTAATACCTCAAGGAATAAAAACACCCAGGAAAAAAAATCTTGATTAAGGCTGTCATAATTCATGCATGGAAGAAGGGCTGCACGATTAATCAATTTTAAATCGAAATCGGATTTTTTAATTAGGACAATTTTTAAAAAAGGGAAATCGTAAAATCGATTTAATCTCTCTCGTGCCTCCGGGCCGCGCGCCTCCGCGTGCCCGCGGGCTCCCGTAGGCTCTTCCTGTGACAGCGGTCTGTCACAGAATTCCATGTAATGACCGGACTTTAAATGTGGTCATGAACCCGCAGTACTTATACCAATATAAGCCGTGGCTTCACGCACGGATCCCGCAATTGAAATATAACTGCAAGCGGATCACTCATCTTCCGTTGTCCCGGATCCGTACCGTACTGTCTTCTGCTGAACCGGGTCCGGGTCTCGGGGTCATCAGCCTCAGCAGAGGAGCCCACACAGCCCTGTGCCCACACACATCCACCAGCTCCAGGATAGAATCCCTCCAGTGTGTCCTGGGTCGGTCTGTTCCACGCACGGATCCCCCAGTTTAAATAGAACCACATGTGGATCACTCATATTAACCTGGTCCACACACACACACGACTGATGCCTGTCACTGACTGACACTGGTATCACTGCTGTGGACCAGATACCCAGAAAAGAAAGAAAAAAAAACTTTTTTTTTTTTTTATAATTAATTTAGTCCTCTTACTTGCTAAATTTTTCATTCACAAATGTAAGTTCTGTAACACAAAACCAAATATTATTTATGTTTTGTAAGATGTTGAAATTTATTTAAAGCTGTTAGATAAATGTGGAAACAAAAAGGTTGTAACAACTATCAGTATTTGCTCTGATTTGGACATTTTCTTATAGTGTATTCCCCCTGACAAACTTATGTTATTTTCTTGTTGTATACATTGTTTGTATACTCTACTTCATTTCAAAGATTTAATGAAGAGAAAAAACAAAACTGTAGGTTCATCACGTGATCCCATCACAGCTTTGAGGTCAGAGCAGTGGCTTGCATTGTGGGCTGCTCACGAAAACGACATGCTGACTGCTGTTGCCTTTTCTAGTTATACCCAAATATCGAAAATCGAGTTTTTAGAGAAAAAATCGGGATTTTTTTTTTTTTGCCAAAATCGTGCAGCCCTACATGGAAGTGTTAAAGCTGTGTGTATACAGCCTGTTGAGCCCAAATGTGGAAACAGGCCAATGGACGGAGACTGGACTGTGTGTCAGCCTCAGCTGCACACACACTCAAACCCAGAGAAAGGACACAGGGAAGACCTGACTGGTATGTGTGGAACTGTTCATCTAGACGACCGCAGGATCAGCTGGAATGGTTCATACAATAGGATAGAGAAGCTCTGGAATCCAATTACTATGTTTAATGGGAAAAGACAATTATTACTGTTAACCATCAACTTCAAATGGAATTATTATTATTTTTAACCCTTTCATGCACAGTGGTCACTGCAGTGGACAGTTCTTCTACAGCTGTTCTCTTGTATATTCATGGGTAGGGATGTAACAATTACTGGTATAATGATAAACCACGGTAAAATTGCAGTTGGTTAGTACTACTGTTCAAATTCTAATTCTCATGATAACTGTGCTTATATACAGGTTATATATAGGATATATACATGTTATATATAGGATATATACCGGTTATATACAGGATATATATAGGTTAAATATAGGATATATACAGGTTATATATGAGATATATACCGATTATATATAGGATGTATAAAGTATATATGCACGTAATATAGAGGATATATATAGGCTATATACTGGTAATATAGAGGATATATACAGGTAATATATAGGATTTATACAGGTAATATATAGGATATATGCAGATAATATACAAGATATATATAGGATATATACAGGTAATATATAGGATTTCTACAGGTAATATATAGAATATATACTGGATATAGAGGATACATACAGGTTATGTATAGGATATATACAGGTTCTATAGTATATGTCCAGGTAATGTATGTGATAAAGCAGTCAATAATAAAGCATGTGTCCTGTCATGTTTTTAACAGCACATCCATCTCTTGTCTGGATCGTCCTTTCCTCATATTTGTTGTCGTGTTTCTTCTCACCGTTGCTTTTGTGACAAAGACCAGGAACAAAAGGTGAGACAGAAAGCATTTGTTTGTTTGTAAATCCATATAAAATATAAATGAGCTGCTTTTTCTGCAATGATTGAATAAACCACAAACCTGTGTAAATTCAGTTGTATATTTTCAAACTGAATCATGTCGGATTACAGGTGTTGTTTGTTGGATTAAAGGTGTTTTTTGGATTAAAGGTGTTGTTTGTTGGATTACAGGTGTTGTTTGTTGGATTACAGGTGTTGTTTGTTGGATTACAGGTGTTGTTTGTTGGATTAAAGGTGTAGTTTGTTGGATTAAAGGTGTTCTTTTTTGGATTACAGGTGTTGTTTGTTGGATTAAAGGTGTTGTTTTTTGGATTACAGGTGTTGTTTGTAGGATTAAAGGTGTTGTTTTTTGGATTAAAGGTGTTTGTTATATTAAAGGTGTTGTTTGTTGGATTACAGGTGTTGTTTGTTGGATTAAAGGTGTAGTTTGTTGGATTACAGGTGTAGCTTGTCGAATTAAAGATGTTGTTTGTTGGATTACAGGTGTAGTTTGTCGAATTAAAGATGTTGTTTGTTGGATTACAGGTGTTGTTTGTTGGATTACAGGTGTAGTTTGTTGGATTACAGGTGTAGTTTGTTGGATTACAGGTGTAGTTTGTTGGATTACAGGTGTAGTTTGTTGGATTACAGGTGTTGTTTGTTGGATTACAGGTGTAGTTTGTCGTATTAAAGGTGTTGTTTGTCGGATTACAGGTGTAGTTTGTCGGATTACCGGTGTAGTTTGTCGGATTACAGGTGTTGTTTGTTGGATTACAGGTGTTGTTTGTTGGATTACAGGTGTAGTTTGTTGGATTACAGGTGTAGTTTGTTGGATTACAGGTGTAGTTTGTTGGATTACAGGTGTAGTTTGTTGGATTACAGGTGTAGTTTGTTGGATTACAAATGTAGTTTGTTGGATTAAAGGTGTAGTTTTTTGGATTACAGGTGTAGTTTGATGGATTACAGGTGTTGTTTTCTGGATTACAGGTGTAGGTTGTTGGATTACAGGTGTTTGTTGGATTAAAGGTGTTGTTTGTTGGATTACAGGTGTAGTTTGTCGTATTAAAGGTGTTGTTTGTCGGATTACAGGTGTAGTTTGTCGGATTACCGGTGTAGTTTGTCGGATTACAGGTGTTGTTTGTTGGATTACAGGTGTTGTTTGTTGGATTACAGGTGTAGTTTGTTGGATTACAGGTGTAGTTTTTTGGATTACAGGTGTAGTTTGTTGGATTACAGGTGCAGGTGTTTGGATTACAGGTGTAGGTTGTTGGATTACAGGTGTAGTTTGTTGGATTACAGGTGTAGGTTGTTGGATTACAGGTGTAGTTTTTTGGATTACAGGTGTATTTTGCTGGATTACAGGTGTTGTTTTTTTAAATTACAGGTGTGGTTTGTTGGATTACAGGTGTAGGTTGTTGGATTACAGGTGTTTTTTGTTGGATTACAGGTGTAGTTTGTTGGATTACAGGTGTAGGTTGTTGGATTACAGGTGTAGGTTGTTGGATTACAGGTGTAGGTTGTTGGATTACAGGTGTAGTTTGTTGGATTACAGGTGTAGGTTGTTGGATTACAGGTGTACTTTTTTGGATTACAGGTGTAGTTTGCTGGATTACAGGTGTTGTTTTTTGGATTACAGGTGTTGTTTTTTGGATTACAGGTGTAGGTTGTTGGATTACAGGTGTAGTTTGTTGGATTACAGGTGTTGTTTGTTGGATTACAGGTGTAGGTTGTTGTATTACAGGTGTAGGTTGTTGTATTACAGGTGTAGGTTGTTGTATTACAGGTGTAGTTTGTTGGATTACAGGTGTAGTTTGTTGGATTACAGGTGTTGTTTGTTGGATTACAGGTGTAGGTTGTTGGATTACAGGTGTAGGTTGTTGGATTACAGGTGTTTGTTGGATTACAGGTGTAGGTTGTTGGAGGTGTAGGTTGTTGGATTACAGGTGTAGGTTGTTGGATTACAGGATCAGCAGTCAGTTCACTGATCCACCCATAGACTGCACGCCTCCTTCTTCAACATCATCATCATCATCACACACTGCTTCCTCTCCCCTGACTATGGCTACTACTAACTCAACTGATAAAAGCCCAACTGCGTCATTCCCCTCATTTACTCCGCTCACAGAGAACGAGGTGTCTAAACTCCTTTCCTCTAGCCGTCCTACAACATGCTTGTTGGACCCTATTCCATCCAACCTCTTACAGTCTGTTGCCCCTACTATCACAGCACCAATCACACATGTGATTAATGCTTCACTGACTTCAGGAACATTTCCTACAGTATTTAAACAAGCGCAGGTAACACCACTACTCCAAAAACCTTCCCTCACCCCCACTCAAGTGGAGAATTATCGACCAGTCTCACTCCTCCCATACCTTTCTAAGACCATCGAAAGGGTGGTTTTCAAACAGGTCACAGAATTCCTCTCCCAAAATAACCTCCTGGACATCAACCAATCTGGCTTCAAAATCGGCCACTCCACTGAAACGGCTCTGTTGTCTGTGACAGAAGCCTTGAAAGAGGCTAGAGCAGCAGCCAAGTCTTCAGTACTCATTCTACTGGACTTATCAGCAGCATTTGACACTGTCCGTCATGATATCCTGTTATCCATACTCTGGAACATGGGCATCACAGGCCACGCCCACTCCTGGTTTCAATCTTACCTCACTGGTCGGTCCTTCAGTGTGTCCTGGCTAGGGCACACATCAGCAGTTCACCGCCTCACCACGGGGGTCCCCCAAGGCTCTGTGTTGGGCCCCCTCCTTTTTGCCATATACACCACCTCACTCGGTCAGATCATCCACTCACACGGCTTCTCATATCATTGCTATGCTGATGATACCCAGCTCTATCTGTCATTCCCACCTGATGACTCCACAGTCTCAGTGCGGATCTCAGATTGTCTCTCTGACAGATCTGCATGGATGAAAGCCCATCACCTTCAGCTGAACCTGTCCAAAACTGAACTGCTGGTCTTCCCAGCTAAGCCAACCATACAGCTGGACATCTCCATCACTATTGACTCCATACCTCTGGCTCCTACCAGTGTAGTACGTAACTTGGGAGTCATGATTGATAATCAGTTGACCTTCACGGATCACGTTGCCTCTGTCACCCGATCATGCCGTTTCACTCTGTTCAACCTAAGAAAGATCAGGCCATACCTAACCGAACAGGCCACCCAGCTCCTGGTGCAGACTATGGTTATCTCCCGTCTTGACTACTGCAATGCTCTTCTAACGGGCCTCCCAGCTTGTGTTGTCAAACCACTACAGATGGTCCAGAATGCAGCAGCGCGTCTGGTCTTCAATCAGCCTAAAAGGGCACATGTCACCCCCTTACTCATTGAGTTACACTGGCTACCCATAGCTGCCCGCATCAAATTCAAATCTTTAATCCTAGCCTACAAAATTCTCCGTGGGTCTGCTCCTGTCTACTTAGGTGCACTAATAAAAGCTTATGTCGCCCCACGACCACTCCGCTCGTCTGGGGACTGTAGTCTGGTGGTCCCCAGACCTTGTACAAGACAATCCAGGCTCTTTTCATGGGTCGTTCCACGTTGGTGGAACGCTCTACCAAGTGCTACAAGAACAGAGTCATCCCTGCCTATCTTCAAGAAGCTCCTGAAGACCCAGCTCTTCCGAGAGCACCTCCTGTCCTAGCACTTTCAAACATTCCATTTTAAATATTCTAATAAGGTTTTTCCCAGGACAACCACAGATTCTTTCACGATTATCTCTGGACCTGCTGCGGTGGTCCGGCCTCTTCCCTGCCCTCATCATCACCACTCACTTATCCTCAACCGCCTCCATGTGTCTCCCCCTACTCCCCCCTTCTCCCCCTCTCCCCCAGTCCCTATCTCTATCGCTCTCTCTTTTTCCCCTTCTCTACTCTCTCTCTTTAACCCCAACTGGTCAAGGCAGACGGCCATCCTCCAGGAGTCTGGGTCTGCTCGAGGTTTCTGCTGTTAAAGGGAAGTTTTTCCTCGCCACTGTCACCAGTCACAAGTGTTTGCTCCTGGAGGATTCTGTTGGGTTTCTGTAAATTGACTTAGAGTCTGGTTTTGACCAACTCTATATATAAAATGTCAAGAGATAACTTTCTTGTGATCTGGCGCTATATAAATAAAATTTGATTGACTGAGTGATTTAATTGGTTTTCCCCTGTAAGTCGCTTTGGAAAAAAGCGTCTGCCAAATGCATAAACATAAACATAAACATAAACATACAGGTGTAGGTTGTTGTCTTACAGGCGTAGGTTGTTGGATTACAGGTGTAGTTTTTTGGATTACAGGTGTATTTTGCTGGATTACAGGTGTTGTTTTTTTAAATTACAGGTGTAGGTTGTTGTCTTACAGGTGTTTTTTGTTGGATTACAGGTGTAGGTTGTTGGATTACAGGTGTAGTTTTTTGGATTACAGGTGTATTTTGCTGGATTACAGGTGTTGTTTTTTTAAATTACAGGTGTAGGTTGTTGTCTTACAGGCGTAGGTTGTTGGATTACAGGCGTAGTTTGTTGGATTACAGGCGTTGTTTGTTGGATTACAGGTGTAGGTTGTTGGATTACAGGCTTTTTTTTCGGATTACAGGTGTAGTTTGTTGGATTACAGGTGTAGTTTGTTGGATTACAGGTGTTGTTTGTTGGATTACAGGTGTAGGTTGTTGGATTACAGGCGTAGTTTTTTGGATTGTGTTGGGAAGGTGGTTCCATCAGCTGTGTGTGTGACAGCAGTTCCTTCGCTGGTACTTTGGGTCCTCAGTGTTGTGGTTGTCATGGAGTCCTGTAACTTCCACTTGTGTTTTCCTGACTTGAACAAACACGAGCAGAGGACATGGACATGTTGGAGTCCAGTGGTTTTCCCCTGGTCTGTCTATCACTGCGGTCCTGTGGACATTCAAACATCATGACAAAGTAACTGGATTATTTTAACTATTCAACACATCCATAAACAGAGGAACATTTTCATTGCACTTCATCTTTTTTCAGAGTTGAACTTCAGGCAGGTGAAATAGAAATGTAAACATGGTCCAGCGTACATGAGCACTCCTGTATTCTATTTCTGGTGTTACTTTATTGGAGTTGTGATTAACAGAGACTTTAAAGGAGTGCAGCAGTCTGGGTTTCAACTAGACTAGAACCAGCCATCAGAGGTGAGAAGGAAGGAAAACATGCAGAAAGTTCATTTAGTTTGAGAAACAAGATGAAAAGGAGGAACTACCACGAGCAGCTCCTCACCACAGGCTCCTAGAGCGCCACCTGCTGTCGCTCTGAAACTACTTTACAAATAACACTGGCACAACAACAGGATGAATCATGAACATTTAACCCAAAAACAGCTGATGATTCTGGAGTGGCACTGCACAAATGGATTTTCTCTATTTGGACCTGAACTCAACTGATTTATCACCATTTATTACAATATTATCTTCTGTATTTTTTATTTTTAAGTGAAAATCAGGTATTTTTCTGTATTTACTTCACTGATCATGCAGGTGTTCATTAAAGCTCAGATTAAAGTAGATGGTTATTATATCAGAAACAGAGAAAACTGAAGGAAAAGATTGGTTATTTTTCTTGTAAAACATGTCATTAACTGAACACAAATAACCCCAGTGTTTCCATCCACTGTCACTGATCCAACTGCATGAGTTTGAATGGAGAATCACTGTTGGACAAGATGACAGTGTTTCCATGGTAACTACGGAGCCTCTAAACCTCCAAATATGGTCACATCTGATGACCAAAAAAAGATGAAAAACTGTATTTGACACCAATTATTGACATGGATTAAAAGGATTAATGGATGAACAGGAATTAAACAGTTTAGATCAGGAGAAGGTTTAAGTTAAAGGAGGACGTTTGGGCCTGTAAGGGTTAAAGGTGGACGTTTGGGTCTGTAAGGGTTAAAGGTGGAGGTTTGGGTCTGTAAGGGTTAAAGGTGGAGGTTTGGGTCTGTAAGGGTTAAAGGTGGATGTTTGGGTCTTTAAGGGTTAAAGGTGGAGGTTTGGGTCTGTAAGGGTTAAAGGTGGAGGTTTGGGTCTGTAAGGGTGAAAGGTGGATGTTTGGGTCTTTAAGGGTTAAAGGTGGAGGTTTGGGTCTGTAAGGGTTAAAGGTGGAGGTTTGGGTCTGTAAGGGTTAAAGGCGGATGTTTGGCTCTTTAAGGGTTAAAGGTGGAGGTTTGGGCCTGTAAGGGTTAAAGGTGGAGGTTTGGGCCTGTAAGGGTTAAAGGTGGAGGTTTGGGTCTGTAAGGGTTAAAGGTGGAGGTTTGGGCCTGTAAGGGTTAAAGGTGGAGGTTTGGGCCTGTAAGGGTTAAAGGTGGAGGTTTGGGCCTGTAAGGGTTAAAGGTGGGCGTTTGGGTCTGTAAGGGTTAAAGGTGGAGGTTTGGGTCTTTAGGGGTTAAAGGTGGACGTTTGGGTCTGTAAGGGTTAAAGGTGGAGGTTTGTGTCTTTAAGGGTTAAAGGTGGAGGTTTGTGTCTTTAAGGGTTAAAGGTGGAGGTTTGGGTCTGTAAGGGTTAAAGGTGGACGTTTGGGTCTGTAGGGGTTAAAGGTGGACGTTTGGGTCTGTAGGGGTTAAAGGTGGACGTTTGTGTCTTTAAGGGTTAAAGGTGGACGTTTGGGTCTGTAGGGGTTAAAGGTGGACGTTTGTGTCTGTAAGGGTTAAAGGTGGACGTTTGGGTCTGTAAGGGTTAAAGGTGGACGTTTGGGTCTGTAAGGGTTAAAGGTGGACGTTTGGGTCTGTAAGGGTTAAAGGTGGACGTTTGTGTCTTTAAGGGTTAAAGGTGGACGTTTGGGTCTGCAAGGGTTAAAGGTGGAGGTTTGGGTCTTTAAGGGTTAAAGGTGGACGTTTGGGTCTGTAAGGGTTAAAGGTGGACGTTTGGGTCTGTAAGGGTTAAAGGTGGAGGTTTGGGTGTGTAAGGGTTAAAGGTGGACGTTTGGGTCTGTAAGGGTTAAAGGTGGAGGTTTGGTCCTGTAAGGGTTAAAGGTGGAGGTTTGGTCCTGTAAGGGTTAAAGGTGGACGTTTGGGTCTGTAAGGGTTAAAGGTGGACGTTTGGGCCTGTAAGGGTTAAAGGTGGACGTTTGGGTCTGTAAGGGTTAAAGGTGGAGGTTTGGGTCTGTAAGGGTTAAAGATGGACGTTTGGGTCTGTAAGGGTTAAAGGTGGAGGTTTGGGTCTGTAAGGGTTAAAGGTGGAGGTTTGGGTCTTTAAGGGTTAAAGGTGGAGGTTTGGGTCTGTAAGGGTTAAAGGTGGAGGTTTGGTTCTTTAAGGGTGAAAGGTGGACGTTTGGGTCTGTAAGGGTTAAAGGTGGACGTTTGGGTCTTTAACGGTTAAAGGTGGAGGTTTGGGTCTTTAAGGGTGAAGGTGGAGGTTTCGGTCTTTAAGGGTTAAAGGTGGACGTTTGGGTCTGTAAGGGTTAAAGGTGGACGTTTGGGTCTGTAAGGGTTAAAGGTGGACCTTTGGGTCTTTAAGGGTTAAAGGTGGACCTTTGGGCCTGTAAGGGTTAAAGGTGGACGTTTGGGTCTGTAAGGGCTAAAGGTGGACGTTTGGGTTATTAAGGGTTAAAGGTGGACGTTTGGGTCTTTAACGGTTAAAGGTGGAGGTTTGGGTCTTTAAGGGTGAAGGTGGAGGTTTGGGTCTTTAAGGGTTAAAGGTGGACGTTTGGGTCTGTAAGGGTTAAAGGTGGACGTTTGAGTCTTTAAGGGTTAAAGGTGGACGTTTGGGTCTGTAAGGGTTAAAGGTGGAGGTTTGGGTCTTTAGGGGTTAAAGGTGGACGTTTGGGTCTGTAAGGGTTAAAGGTGGAGGTTTGTGTCTTTAAGGGTTAAAGGTGGAGGTTTGTGTCTTTAAGGGTTAAAGGTGGAGGTTTGGGTCTGTAAGGGTTAAAGGTGGACGTTTGGGTCTGTAGGGGTTAAAGGTGGACGTTTGGGTCTGTAGGGGTTAAAGGTGGACGTTTGTGTCTTTAAGGGTTAAAGGTGGACGTTTGGGTCTGTAGGGGTTAAAGGTGGACGTTTGTGTCTGTAAGGGTTAAAGGTGGACGTTTGTGTCTTTAAGGGTTAAAGGTGGACGTTTGTGTCTTTAAGGGTTAAAGGTGGACGTTTGGGTCTGTAGGGGTTAAAGGTGGACGTTTGTGTCTTTAAGGGTTAAAGGTGGACGTTTGGGTCTGTAGGGGTTAAAGGTGGACGTTTGTGTCTTTAAGAGTTAAAGGTGGACATTTGGGTCTGTAAGGGCTTAAGGTGGACGTTTGGGTTTTTAAGGGTTAAAGGTGGAGGTTTGGGTCTTTAAGGGTTAAAGGTGGACGTTTGGGTCTGTAAGGGTTAAAGGTGGACGTTTGGGTTTTTAAGGGTTAAAGGTGGAGGTTTGGGTCTTTAAGGGTTAAAGGTGGAGGTTTGGGTCTGTAAGGGTTAAAGGTGGACGTTTATTATACCAGTGGAAGTGTGTGTGTGTGTGTGTGTGTGTGAGTGTTGGTCCACTTGCTGCATCAGCTGATTATGTGCAGCTCATTTCCATAACAGTCTTTTTGCTGTGGGTGCGTTTTATAGTGTTGGTATAAATGTGAGCGTCAGCGTCGGTGGGTCCAGGCTGAAGGCGGGTCCACCTTAAACGGAGCAGACATGGAGCGAACAGGGAAGGTGAGTGCCTTTGACCCTTAGCTCCGCCTCCTGCATGTTTCTACTTTTCTCTGTTTTCTTTGGTTTTTATTTGATCCTTTTTTTGCTGGTGTTGCAACTTTCAGCAGAAATTTTCTCAGGAACTTTTCTTTTTTTCTGATCCAGTCTGTGTTCATGTGTTGGATTTTCCCATCGTGCATTTTGCGACCTCTGATTACCTTCGTGGCAGAAATGTTTACGTTCACAAAAACCTCTGTAAAATGATCACAGTGTGAGCGCCGGCCGTGTAATGCTCTGTGGAGGTCTGATCGTATCGGCTTCAGTTCTTATTTTTTTCATTTTTTTTTTTAGTTAGACGTTCTGTGTTTTTTTTTTTTTTTTTTTTGAGGGTCTGAACATGTGCAAAAAGTCATGAGTGGTGAAAAAAATGGGATATTTTCCTGGTTTCATCCTCAAACCTTTAAAAATGTCTTTGTAGCGCCCCCTACAGACCCCTCCTGGTAACATGCTCCAGATGGAACCAGATTTGGTCACTTCCATTGGAGCTGTGACCTGCTTTGACCCGCATATGAGCTCTGGGGCCGTCCTGTGTTGAATCCGTGGGGTTGAACGTGTTTCCAGCAGGGCTCCAGTGTCCACATGGTCAGATTCTGTCCTTTGAAATGTGAATATTTTTTATTTGACAAACTTCAGTCAGATACTGAAGGTCATGTGTGACCAACACCAGGCTGGTATGCAGCCTGTATCACAGAACAATTCCATAATGCACCAGCTTTTATCAGTACTAGACTAGTCCCACTGGTCCGTCTGAGCTCAACTGTCCCCTTCAACTTTTCAGCGTTTTGTCCAAATTGTTGTTTGTCCATTAGGCAAATTTTTCTTCTCCACTGTGTGAAACTCTTCTTCTTCTTCTCTTCTTGTAACATCTCTCCCAGGGCTGTCCAACTCTTGTTAGTTCACTTCCACATTCAGCTACATTTGATCTGCAGTGGACCGAACCAGGAAAAAAGAACAGAAGAACCGAGAAATAATGACAACTGCAAATATTTGTCTTTGTTTTAGCATAAAAAACCCCCAAAACATTAAATTATGAAAATACGTACTTTTATAAACTATCAGAAAAAAAAAGAAAAAACTGACATTTAAATTAAAAAACGTAAGAAGACTTAGTGTAATTTTCTCAGTCTTCTTCCTCCACTTCTCATTGGTCCATGTGCATTCTGGATCAGATCTCCAAAGACACTAAACACTGAGGAACAGGAAGAAAAGAGTTCAAACTGGACTGAATTTAATACAGACATTTCAGGTTGGACACATTTGTTCAGGTTAGTCACATTTTATTGGTACAGGAGAGTTTGGAAATGGAAAGAGTTTCATAGTTTAATGGGTTTTCTTCCACTAAAACAAAGAAAAAAAATAAGTTGTTGATTCCATTTTTTTTTTTTGGCTTGATTGAAGATTTTTTTTTTTTTACTTAATTGAAGATGGTTTTTTTTTTTGGGGGGGGGGGGGGCTTAATTCAAGATTTTTTTTTAACTTAATTTAAGAATTTTTTTTTTGCCTTCAAGATTTTTTGCTAAATTTGAGAATTTTTTTTGGCTTAATTGAAGATGTTTTTTACTTAATTGCAGATTTATTTATTTTTTTTTGCGTAATTCAAGATTTTTTTACTTAATTGAAGATTTTTTTTGGCTTAATTCAAGATTTTTTGCTAAATTTGAGATTTTTTTTAGGCTTAATTAAGATTTTTTTTTGGCTTAATTGAAGATGTTTTGTTTTTGCTGAATTGATGATTTATTTATTTTTTGCTTCGTTCAAGAATTGTTTACTTAATTGAAGATTTTTTTGGCTTAATTCAAGATTTTTTTTTAACTTAAGTGAAGTTTTTTTTTCTTAATTCAAGAATTTTTTTTACTTAATTGAAGTTTTTTTTTTTTGGCTTAATTCAAGATTTTTTCCTTAATTCAAGCTAATTTCTTTTTTTTTTTGCTTAATTCAATTCAAGACTGTAGAATTTTTGCACTTGTTAGAAACATCCCAGGGGCCAAACTGGACCCTTTGGCGGGACGCATTTGGGCCCCGGGCCGCATGTTTGACAGCCCTGGTCTATCAACATCCATTTTTTTTTTTTGGTCATGTGACTCTAGTTGCGTAAAAAGGTCTTCTGTAGTTTTACGTGATATACGAATTTAACTACAAAAAACCACCTCTTGGAAACCCAAAAACTTCTTAGCGATTTTTTTCAAAATTGTCGTTTTTCCATTAGGCAAATTTTTCTGAGCCATTTTTGTTTGAAACTCTTCTTCTTCTTCTTCTCTTGTTGTAACGTCCATCAACATCCATTTTTGTTTTTTTTTGGTCATGTGACTCTAGTTGTGTAAAAACATCTTCTGTAGTCATGTGACGTTCACGAATTAATCGAATCTTTTGAACAGCTCTTTGAAATGAACGATGGGAACGGAGTCTTTGTAAAGAGCCGTTTTGGGTTTTTTTTTGGATTAATAACAGTAATTAATCACTGTTGTGTTTTGTGCATTTTTTTCCGTATGTTTACACACATTTATTGTTCTTGTTTTGAGGAGAATCAAATGTTCTTTCATCAGAAAAAGTTCTATTTTCTTCATTTTTATTCTACAGACTAGTCTACATAATGTACTGGGATGGTTTTGGTCCAAATCCATCATTTGTCTAATGCAGGGCTGTCAAACATGCGGCCCGGGGCCCAAATGCGTCCCGCCAAAGGGTCCAGTTCGGCCCCTGGGATGTTTTTACCGCGTGCAAAAATTCCACCGTCTTGAATTGAATTAATCAAAAAATTTTTTAGCTTGAATCAAGGAAAAAATCTTCAATTAAGCTAAAACAAAATCTTCACTTAAGCCAAAAAAAATCTAAAATTTAGCAAAAAATCTGGAATTAAGTAAAAAAAAATATTGAATTAAGTAAAAAAAAAAAAAAAACTTCAATTAATTAAAAAAAAAAATTCGTGAATTAAGTGAAATAAATCGTCAATTAAGTAAAAAAAAATCTTCAATTAAGTTAAAAAAAAAATCAATTAAGTTAAAAAAAAAATCTTCAATTAAGTAAAAAAAAAGAAATCTTCAATTAAGTAAAAAAAAAATCTAGAATTAACAACTTAATTTTTTTCTTTGTTTTAGTGCAAAAAAAAAATCACATTACATTCTGAAACTCTTTCCATTTCCAAACTCTCCTGTACCAATAAAATGTGACTAACCTGAACAAATGTGTCCAACCTGAAATGTCTGTATTAAATTCAGTCCAGTTTGAACTCTTTTCTTCCTGTTCCTCAGTGTTTAGTGTCTTTGGAGATCTGATCCAGAATGCACATGGACTAATGAGAAGTGGAGGAAGAAGACTGAGAAAATTACACTAAATTTTCTAATATTTTTTTATTTAGATTTCAGTTTTTTCAGTTGTTTTTTTTGTTTGTTTTTTTGATAGTTTATAAAAGTAAGTATTTACATAATTTAATGTTTTTTTTTTTACACTAAAACAAAGACAAATATTGTCAGTTGTCATTATTTCTATATGATTCAGTTCTTATTTTTCAGGTTGGGTCCACTGCAGATCAAACGTAGCTGAATATGGAACTGAACTAACAGGAGTTGGACAGCCCTGGCCGAATGTCACCTCTCATGTCATGGATTTAACCCACACATTTGAATTAACGATTATTTTTTACGCTAAGATAATATGTACTGCTGTGCCAGTTAAACACCTTTAAAATGGAATGTCAATCATCACATGTAGCCTATTTAATCATTCAAACATTGGTGTTTCAAAAGAATGTAAAAAAACATAAAAGAGCCAGTCAGTGAACGACTCTTTTCAGTGAACGACTCCTGATTGAACGACTCCCTTCAAAGAGACAGAAGTCCCAGCACTAGTCCTCTGCAGTTTTACTTCTTATACCAATTTAACTTTTCAGCATTTGGGTCAAAATCGTCGTTTTTCCATGAATCCGATTTGTATGTGTTAGTTGTGTTGTTCCGTTTGTGGATGGGTGGCACAGGTGCTAGCACCTCTGTGGTCCCTTCTGTGTGCAGATCTACTTCTATGAAGACAAGAACTTCCAGGGCCGATCGTACGAATGCAGCAGCGACTGCCCGGAGCTCAGCTCCCACTTCAGCCGCTGTAACTCCATTCGTGTGGAGGACGGGGCCTGGGTGGTCTACGAGAGACCCCACTACATGGGCTACCAGTACGTCCTGATGAGGGGCGAGTACCCGCACTACCAGAGCTGGAACGGCTTCAGCGACACCATCCGCTCCTGTCGACTCATCCGACATGTAAGTGCGAAAAAAACAGGACGAAGAAGCACGTCTGAGGGGAACAGTGGTGGTCCAAGGACACGACCTTGAGGAATTCCATGACTTTTATTGGTTTGTTTGGAAAATGACCCCAGTTGTAGGTCTACCACAGCAGACTAGACCCAGGTGTAGGTCTACCACAGCAGACTAGACCCAGGTGTAGGTGTACCACACCAGACTAGACCCAGGTGTAGGTCTACCACAGCAGACTAGACCCAGGTGTAGGTCTACCACACCAGACTAGACCCAGGTGTAGGTCTACCACAGCAGACTAGACCCAGGTGTAGGTCTACCACAGCAGACTAGACCCAGGTGTAGGTGTACCACACCAGACTAGACCCAGGTGTAGGTCTACCACAGCAGACTAGACCCAGGTGTAGGTATACCACAGCAGACTAGACCCAGGTGTAGGTGTACCACACCAGACTAGACCCAGGTGTAGGTCTACCACAGCAGTGTAATTGTACTTGAATACTCTTAGTGTAATTGTACTCAAGTACTCTGTAATTTTACTTGAGTACTCTCAATATAATTGTACTTGAATACTCACAGTATAATTGTACTTGAGTACTTTCAGTATAATTGTACTTGAGTACTCTTAGTATAATTGTACTTGAATACTCTCAGTGTAATTGTACTGGAATACACTCAGTGTAATTGTACTTGAGTACCCTTAGTGTAATTGGACTTGAGTACTCAGTGTAATTTTACTTGAGTACTCTCAGTATAATTGTACTTGAGTACTCTCAGTGTAATTGTACTTGAGTACTCTCAGTGTTATTGAACTTGAGTACTCTCAGTATAATTGTACTTGAGTACTCTCAGTGTCATTGAACTTGAGTACTCTCAGTATAATTGTACTTGAGCACTCTCAGTATAATTGTACTTGAATACTCACAGTATAATTGTACTTGAGTACTCTCAGTATAATTGTACTTGAATACTCTCAGTGTAATTGTACTGGAATACTCTCAGTGTAATTGTACTTGAGTACTCTTAGTGTAATTAGACTTGAGTACTCAGTGTAATTTTACTTGAGTACTCTCAGTATAATTGTACTTGAGTACTCTCTGTGTAATTGTACTTGAGTACTATCAGTGTAATTGTACTTGAATACTCTCAGTATAATTGTACTTGAGTACTCTGTGTCATTGAACTTGAGTACTCTCAGTATAATTGTACTTGAGTACTCTCAGTGTCATTGTACTTGAGTACTCTCAGTGTCATTGTACTTGAGTACTCTCAGTGTCATTGTACTTGAATACTCTCAGTGTAACTGTACTGGAATACTCTCACTGTACTTGTACTTGAGTACCCTTAGTGTAATTGGACTTGAGTACCTTTAGTGTAATTGGACTTGAGTACTCAGTGTAATTTTACCTGAGTACTCTCAGTATAATTGTACTTGAGTACTCTCAGTGTAATTGTACTTGAGTACTATCAGTATAATTGTACTTGAGTACTCTCAGTGTCATTGAACTTGAGTACTCTCAGTATAATTGTACTTGAGTACTCTCAGTGTCATTGTACTTGAGTACTCTCAGTATAATTGTACTTGAGTACTCTCAGTATAATTGTACTTGAGTATTCTCAGTGTAATTGTACTGTTCTGACTCTTGTTGTGACTCTTGTTGTGACCCGGTCCCTTTTCTGACCCGGTCCCCGTTGCAGACCTCTGGCAGACACCGGATCCGGATCTACGAGCGTCCGGACTTCAGCGGTCAGATGATGGAGTTCAGTGAGGACCTGGCCAACCTGCAGGACCGCTGGAGGTACCGCCACGTCCACTCCAGCCACGTCCAGGACGGGGTCTGGGTCTTCTACGAACAGCCCAACTACAGGGGGCGCCAGTACCTGCTGGGGAAGGGCGAGTACCGGCGCCACGCCGACTGGGGGGCCCTGCACCCCTCTGTGGGCTCCATCCGACGGGTGGTGGACTTCTGAAAATCACATGACCCCCCCCAAATAAAAGCATGACCTTTGACCTGAGACCAACCACAGACTGAGTTATTCCAATGAGACTGGGGTTCAGCAGGAGGAACTGGGATTAGATCAGATCAGATTAGATTAGATTAGATCAGATTATATCAGATTAGATTAGGTTAGATCAGACTAGACAGACTATATTAGATTAGATGAAATTAGATTAGATCAGACTAGATTAGATTAGATTAAATTAGATCAAATTAGATGAAATCAGATTAGATTTGATGAAATCAGATCAGATTAGATAGTCTGTCTAGTCTGATCTAACCTAATCTAGTCTGATCAATATTAATTAGATTAGATCACACTAGATTAGATTAGATCAGATTAGATTGGATTAAATCAGATTAGATTGGATTAAATCAGATTAGATGAAATCAGATCAGATTAGGTTAGATGAAATCAGATCATATTGGATCAGATTAGATTAGATCAGATGAAATCAGACTAGATCAAACTAGGTTAGATCAGATTAGATTAGGTTAGATCAGACTATATTAGATTAGATGAAATTAGATTAGATCAGATTAGATTACATCAGATTCAATTAGATCAGACTACATTAGATCAGATTAGATGAAATCAGATTATATTAGATGAAATCAGATCAGATTAGCTTGATCAGACTAGATTAGGTTAGATCAGACTAGACAGACTGTTAGATTAGATTCGATGAAATCAGATTAGATTAGATCAATCTAGATTAGATCAGATTAGATTAGTTGAAAACAGATTAGATTAAAGCAGATTAGATGAAATCAGATTAGATTCGATGAAATCAGATCATATTAGATCAGACTAGATTAGATTAGATGAAATCAGACTAGATCAAACTAGATTAGATCAGATTAGATCCTATTAGAACAGATAGAACTTTGTTGATCCTTTGGTCAGAACCCTCAGTGAATGGAGCAGCACAAACACTGACTGCACACAAGAAAAAAAAAACTAAAATACTATAAAAAAGACAGGAGGAAAAAACTACAGTTACACATTAGAAAGTGTGTGTATTATGGTGTACTGTGTCTATTTCAGGGGGTAGTCCGCTGTAAAAAGTCTATTTCAGGGGGTAGTCTGCTGTAAAAAGTCTATTTCAGGGGGTAGTCCGCTGTAAAAAGTCTATTTCAGGGGGTAGTCCGCTGTAAAAAGTCTATTTCAGGGGGTAGTCCGCTGTAAAAAGTCTATTTCAGGGGGTACTCCACTGTAAAAAGTCTATTTCAGGGGTAGTCCACTGTAAAATGTCTTTGTTCCATGGCTCATCATGGTCAGCAGGTGTCACCATCCTAAATAGTTTCAGATTTGAAGTTCAATAATATCAGAGTTGGAGTTTAGCTGAAGGTGGTCTGTGATGGTTAAATGTCCTCAAAGCCCCCCCCCCCCCCCATAACAGAGCTCTTCTTTTATCCTGACGTCCGTTCAGACGTTCCAGCGGCTCCACAGACAGACCACACCCTTCACACTGGACTGTAAACGTCCACTCATCCAAATCTGTTCAAAAATAAGGACGAGCATCTGGAAATAAAGTTCCAAAGTGAACAGATCAGAGAGTCTGAAGAATGAACACCAACCAAAACATGGCAAGTCCACAAATAGAAAATATGCTGATTTATTGTATCATTTATTTAAAAAAAAAAAGTTTAGGGGCTTTCAGAAGGTCACCCAACCATTGGATCAGTAATAATCAGTGAATGAACGAATGAATGAAATGTTTATTTCAAATATGCCGACAGTGAAATCAAAGAAAAATCAACCAATGAAATATAAGGACTGGTACAGAAATGACTGATCAGTAAACAAATAAATAAATAATAATAATAAAACAAATGAAATGAAATGATACATGCTTGAACAGGAGTAGGAAGAAGTACAAACGTATGTACTCCTACCCCCAATTTCTATTCCCTCTGATCATTATATAGTAATTCTAATTTTGTATGAATATAATAATAATAGTATAACTATCACACATCCTTTTTCCTATGTACACTAATATGATAATACCCATTTACAACTTATCCTACCAGATATTAATGAAAAGTAAAAAGAACAAAACAAAAACACATGTACATACATGATATAAATACATATCATATTCTATATTGTCCTCTATAGTAGTAATATATTCATATATCCATATTTAAACTAGATATTCCCAGCACATATGTGTCAAAGCCCCCCCCCCCCCCCCCCCCCCCCCCGGTCCTTTCCTGTGTGTATTTAGTCCGACTCATTTGTCTGTATTAGTTTTTCAGCTGTTGGATGTGGAGATGCAGACAGTCCAGGTGAAAACACATGCTCTTCCTTCTGTTTTCCATCTGCTGAATGTTCCATGAGCGCCGGCGTCCACATGATCCAGACTGAGCAGACGCTGCTCTGAGCTGGGTCAACTCACAGGAGAATGTTTGGGTTTGTAAGGTTAGTTTGTAGTAAGTTTTTTTTAACAGTGATAATGCAACAAAAACAGTCTAAACAATAGGAACTGTTTTTATACAGAACAGAACAAATACACAAAAACTCACACACACCTATAACCATGGACAAATAAAGGACAAATGTACACTGAAACGCAGACACATATAAGAAACCATTACATATATATATATAGAGAGAGAGAGAGTGAATGCACATCCTTCACTTCCCCCCAGGCCATGCCCCCAGGCCACGCCCCCAGGCCATGCCCCCAGGCCACGCCCCCAGGCCAACACTGATCTGGGACAGAAATCACCTATCCTGACATTTAGATGAACCTGAGTTCAACGGCGGGAAAATCCCCAATGCAAAGGCTGAAAGCATCCAACAGACCCAGAGTTGTGTCCATCCTGGTCCTGGTTCATTAGAGGATTCCAGCTGGTGAGTGCTTTCATTCAACATACTATTGTTTTGGAGGTTTTGTGTCAGTGCAGACGGAGTTTGTTGGCGGTGATTTGGGCGGTAAAGGCCCAGCAGTAGTGCTCACAGTTCACTACTGATTTACTGGAGTTGAACCCTTAGTACTGACCCAAGTGAGTGGATGATCTACTGGTACTGTGGAGATTTAAGGAGAGTTCACATCAAATACTGGATCCAACACAGATCCAACAGCTGTGTGCTAGAGGAGCCCCTGATCTGGAAAACTAGGTTAGCCTCAGTTTAAGCTAGTTTACAAATCATGTAGATCACAAGGTTCACAATCACACAACTGAGCGGTCCACAGCTGAACCCAAACGGCACAGCATGTTGAGAAAAAGAAAAAGGAACGAAAGACGTTGTTTGATGTGGAACTTTAAATCCGCGCAAGTTCCACATAGACATACTGAAGGACGCACACATTGACCCGAAATATGAACTAGCAGCTGATATTAGGTTAAAAAAACAATAGTAATAATAATAAATATGATGTGAACCTGGAAGGAAGAGACTGCAGACCCTCCAGCATCAGTCCAATCCAGTCTGGATCAGTTCAGGTTCAGGTGAAAGACAACAACCAGGAAACAGACGGAGATAAAGACGGACGTTGTTTGGCCCCGAGGAACTACAGTAGTTCTACAACACTGACACTAGCTCTCTCTCTCTCTCTCTCTCTCTCTCTCTCTCTCTCTCTCTCTCTCTCTCTCTCTCTCTCTCTCTCTCTCTCTCTCTCTCTCTCTCTCTCTCTCTCTCTCTCTCTCTCTCTCTCTCACACACACACACACGCTGTATAACAGAGGAATAGAACCTGTAGTTGGACGTTGACAGAACATAAAGTTTCACTTTCGTTTCACACCAGCGTTAGTTACGTTAGTTATGGACCCCCCCCACCCCCCTGGCTCCAACCAAAAAAAAAAAATCCCCCTGACAAATCGCACCCTGCACACTCGTGCACGTACACAAAGTGTCCTAAACAGTTTGTTCTCTGTCCTAAAATAAAGAATCTGGTTAATTTTATGTTGTCAAAGTTGCTCTTCAGTTTGTTTTAACAGAATACCAGCTTATCCTCTTGTTAATGTTGCAACGTCATGGGGAATTTTTTTGGTATTTTTCTGCAGAATGTGAACTGACAGAACTGGGATTAGATTTTTGTTGTTTGTTCAAAACTACCTTTCCCACTGGAAATATCAGACATGACCAATCCTCAGAAGTTGTTAAACAATACATGACGGATTTTGGTCTTTGCGATGCTTGGCGCTCTCACCATCCCCTTGTCAGGGAATACACCTTCTTCTCCTCAGTCCACCACTCTTATTCTAGATTAGATTACTTCCTAACTAGCAGCTCACTGATGAGTGATATATGTGAAACCAAAATTCACCCTATCACTGTCAGCGACCATGCACCAGTGTCACTCACTCTGGTTAATAAGAACATCAAGCCACCAACTCAGAACTGGAGATCATTACTTAAAGATCTTGAGTTTATCAGCTACTTTAAAAGAGAATGGTCCGTATACATAGAAAACAACGAGTTACCAGGAACATCAGCGTGTGTCCTCTGGGAGGAAAGGCAGTAATGTGTGGGAAAATAATCTCCTTCTCCTCTCATAAGAAAAAGAAAGAGAACTCAAAAATATTGGAGCTAGAAAGTCAAATTAAATCATTAGAGGAGGCCTACTCTGCCACGCCAGATGAGCACACGCTAAACAGTATAAGGAAAGCTAAACTGGAACTGAATGAAATAATAAATAAGAAAACACAATTCTTGGTGCAAAGGCTTCCCTTGGAGAACTTTGAACATAGCAACAAATCTGGGAAATTTTTGGCGAATCAACTAAAAACAAATAAAGAGAAAACAACTATTTACTCCGTTAAAGATCCAGCAGGAAACATTAGCCATGACCCCGACAAAATAAATTACACTTTCAGGGATTTCTATAAAGCATTATACACATCACAAATAGACCCATCAGATGATAATATTGATCAGTTTTTCAGCAACATCAATCTACCAACATTACAACAGGATCAGAGAACATCTGTGGACTCACCTCTGTCTGTTGGTGAACTCCAAGAAGCTCTTCAACATATGCCCAATAATAAAGCCCCAGGTCCAGATGGTTTTCCAGCAGAATTCTACAAAGAATTCTGGACTATTCTGGCACCTACTTTCTACAAAATGATATTAGAAATAAAGGAGAAAAACGAAATACCTACAAATATGAACGTAGCTAACATTACTGTGTTATTAAAACCAGGAAAAGAGCCCACATTCCCATCCAGTTACCGCCCAACCTCACTAATCAATGTAGATCTAAAAATAATCAGTAAAGCTCTGGCCAGAAGAATAGAGAAAATAACTCCTTTAATAATCCATCCAGATCAAACAGGTTTGATTAAAGGTAGGCACTCTTCAACTAACACACACAGATTAATTAACCTCATAGATTATTCTAATATACATAATCTGAAACCAGAATTATTTCTCTAGATGCAGAAAAAGCATTCGACCGGGTCAACTGGAAATTTCTATTTACAACATTAAAAAAGTTTGGATTTGGACCATCTTTCATTGACTGGATTAGTATATTGTATAAGAACCCTCATGCATGCGTGAGGACCAATGATCAAACTTCTCCAAGCTGCAGTCTGCACAGAGGCACCCCACAGGGCTGCCCACTTTCCCCCTCACTTTTTGCCATCTTTATTGAACCTTTAGCAGCTGCCATTAGACAACAGGAAGAAATAAAAGGAATCCGTACCAGGAATATAGATCACAAAATAAGTCTTTATGCTGATGATGTAGTACTTTTTCTCCAGAACTCACAAGCATCTCTCTACCAGACGATCACACTTATAAATAACTATTCATCAATATCGGATTACTCCATTAACTGGACTAAGACCACAGCTCTGCCTATTAACTGTCACTTTCAAGGTGTGCCCAATATTACAATACATTCAGGAAATATTAGATATCGAGGTATAAATATTTCACCCAGGTTGTCAGAACTAATAAAACTGAACTATGTTCAACTCCTGAAAACAACAGAGGATGATCTTCTGCGGTGGAGGCGATTACCCATTTCACTCATGGGGAGAGTTGCCACCGTCAAAATGATGATTTTACCTAAAATTAACTATTTATTTTCCATGATACCCATCAAACCATCCTCTAGCTGGTTCAAGTCACTGGACTCACACATATCTAAATTCCTTTGGGAAAACAAACCATCACGTATAAGTCTAAATACATTACAGCAGACCAAAGACAGGGGCGGTTTAGACCTTCCACACTTTGGCCAATATTTCCTAGCCAATAAGCTGCAGTATATCTGCAAATGGCTCAAACCTAGTTATCTAGATGAGCCATGGCTAGATATAGAGCAGGCAATGTGTGATGATCTAGCAATCTGTGACTTAGCATTCATTAGTTCAACCATTAAGCATCATAAATGTTACAAAAGTGTGAACATCAGCTCCACATTGACAGCCTGGTGGGAATTTCTTAAAATAAATAAATGTTCACCCATTCCATGTAAGCAGACACCCATCTGGAACAACCCTGACATCCTGCAAAATAAAAGAATTATAAACTTTACTCAGTGGAAGAACAAAGGAATAACACATTTAGAAAATATCATAGTGGACGGAAACTTTGCACCATTTGACACGCTCACTTCACAACATGGGATTAGCAGCACCACATTTTTGAATATCACCAAATCAAATCCATTATAGGTAAGAAATATACCCCTAACCAGTTAAATTTGCAACTACCAATCAAGGTGGAAGAATTTTTTAACCTTCACACCCCAAAGCTACTATCCAAAATATATCGGTTAATGCTAAAACAGATGACTTCATCTACCTACCGACTTCAAAATGGGAGACAGATTTATCCAGTGATTTGGATCAAAAGTCATGGTCACAAATATGTTCAAATACATTTAAAATGACAAAAAACCCAAATTTACAAATAATTCAGTTCAAAATTCTTCACAGAATTCATTCTACAGGACAAAGGATGTTCCAGATGGGTCTGACTCAGTCAAACATCTGCTCACAGTGCACAGATAACTCTGTTGATAACTACATACACGCCTTGTGTCAGTGTGCACCTGTCCAGAGGTTTTGGCTTCAGGTCTGTGAGGACCTGTCAACATGGCTCAGATGCAGTATTCCAGCCCCCCCCACACTGTGTTTACTAGGTGACCTGGGCCACACCAACATGGATACTAACACCTCACACATGGTCCTCACTGCTTTATGCATCGCAAAGAAAACTATTCTTGTGAATTGGAAAACAAAAGCCAATCTGAGCATGAACCAGTTTAGGAACCTTCTATTAGATCACATCAGTAATGAGACAATATCTGCCTCTGCAAACAATCAACTGGACCAGTCTGATCCAGTCTGGACCAGTCTCATTCTGTCTGGACCAGTCTGGACTCCTGTGATTAGCTCTATCACATCACTCTGAGTGTTAGGAGGCCGGCGGGAGGTGCCGCGGGGCTACGGGTCTCAAGTGGTCCCTCAGAGTGGGGGTCTGGACCGCCCTGCTCTGGGGGCAGTTTGGTGTTTGTCCCGGTTGGGGTGGGGGGGGTGTGGGGGGGGGGGGGGGTGGACCCAATGCCGGGGTTGCCCTGTGATGGTGGGGCAGGGGGCTCCGGGTTGGGCCTGGGTCGGTGGCTGGCGACCCCAAGGGCGGGTGGCTGGGCTGGTCGGGGGTGGGCGGGGTGCGGTTCCTGGGCCCTGGGGTCCGGGTGCTGCCCCTCCCTGGGGGGCGGAGGCCCGGCAAGGGGGCGGAGGCCCGGCATGTGCCGGGGTGTCTGGGCTGTCCTGGACTTGCCGCTGCGGGAGTGGGCGGGTGCGTGCCCCCGGTGTCTGGCTGGTGCCTGGGAGTCCTGGGGTGGGGGAGTGTGTGTGTGTGTGTGTGTGTCGGTGAGTGTGTGTGTTGGTGTGTGTAAACGAGTGCTCATGTGTGCATTAGAGTATGAATGAGGGATTGTGTGCATGTGTGTGTGTGTGGGGGGGGGGGGCTGATGGAGCAGGTGTGTGGGTGTGGATGTACATGTATGTTTGGTGAATAAGGGGGGGCTGTGGTGTGGTGGCGGTGGGGGACTGCAGGTGTGCCTGGGGGTTGCTGCCCCTGCGGGGGGGTGGGGGGTGTTGCTGGGGGTTCTCTCAGGGTGTGGTGGCGGGGTGCGGCCGTGGTGGCGATTGGGACCCAGCTGGTCGCTGGGTCTGGTGCTGCAGGGGGGTACTGTGCCGGTGATCGCTGCATCCCTAGTGCATGTAAGACTGGGGAGATGTGGCGTGTGGTGGATCCCCGCACCTGTTTGGGGGGCTTTGGGGCGGCTGGTCCCGGGTCCGTGTCCCCTCGACAGCATAGGATGATTGAGTGTGTGAGTGGCCTCTGGGAGGGCGGCGGCCTTCTGGCTGCGGTTGTTGGGTGCCCGGGGTCTCTGGGCTGCCCCGCTCCTTGGCGGCCCCTGCCTGGGGACGGGTACTGGGGAACGGGGGTGCCGAATGTTGGCTGACTCGTCTTCTGGGAGGAAACTTCCTCCCAGTCATACCATCCCCCAACCCCTCGCCTCCCCACCCCCCTCACACAAAGCACGTAGGGTCTTGAGGAGGGTGCACATCCCGAGGGGGTACGGCAGGGGGGGGGGTCACTAAAATGGCTTCCCTCTGTGGTACCCTGGGGTGGCTAACTCTTCAATTTTAATTACACCCACCCACAACACAACACACAGTAACACTGACACCACACATTCACTTTTGGGGGGTGGGCTGCGTGGCGCCTGGTGGGCGGTACCGTGCCGGTGGGTGGGGCTGCCTGTGTGGCGTCGCCCTCAGTGGTGCGCAGTTATGCTCCTCAGTTTTAACCGCTTGCATACACACCTCACACTTCAAAACACTGATAGGTGGGGAGGCGAGGGGGAGGGGGGGTCTTCCCACACCCCTGTTTCCTGGATGCCGTCTGGGGCGAGGGCCCCGGGGGAGGGGGGCTGGAACATTTGCTTGGGGCTCACCTGGCTGTCATTGCTGGGGGGTGCCGCCCTCTGATGAATGATTTGTGTGCATGGGGATTGTGGTCTGGGGGTGGGGGGCTGGACTAGCCGCTCTCCTGCCCACCGCAGGTCGTGTCGGGACCGGGAAAGATGTGTGTATGCGGACATTGGGGGTGTGGCGGTTGCTGGCGGGGTGGTGGACCATGGTGGGGTTTCTGGCGGCTGGTGTTGCAGCTCTGGGCTGTGGTTGGTGCTGGGGCCACGCCTTGGGGGGACTCACAGTGGTGCTGCTTGCTGCCAGGGGGTGGGGTGGGGTGGGGGGTGGCGGCACTCCAGATACGCGTGTCTGGTGTGTGCAGGTGTGTGTGCAGGTGGGTGGGAGGGGCTGTTGATGGGGGTGGGTACATGTGTGGGTATGTGTGTACATGTAGATGTGTGCGTGTGGGCGTGCATGTGGGTAGGTGGGTGTATGGGCATGGGTGTTTGTGTTTGTGTGTGTGTGTGTGTGTGTGTGTGTGTGTGTGAATGGTCGAACATGTGGGATGGGTGGTGTGTATGTCTGGGAGTCAGTGGGTGTGTGTGCATATGCTTGTGTGGGTGAGTGGGGGACGGGTGTGTGTGGGGTTTGGGGGTTGGGCTTGGTGGGATGGGGGGTGGTCCTCCGGGCCCCCGGGGCGCTTGGCTGTGGCATCAGGGTGCGCACTGGCCTGCAGCGGGTGGCGGTCTGGGCCGGCCTGGCCGCCCGGTGTGCTGGGTGGGACCTGTGCCCGGGGAGACGGGTGGCTCCTGGGCTCGTGGGGCTTGGGGACCGGTGCCTCGCCTGCCCCTGGGTGGCCGGCCCCCGGCAGGGGGGTGGTGGCCGGCGTCCCTGGCCCCCTGGGGCCTGTGCTCGGCTGCTGTGGGGCCTCTGGTGGGGGGCCTCCCTCGACCATCTTTGGGGTGGGCACACTGTTGCCTCTCGGGGGGGGGGGGGGGGGGGGGGGCTGGATCCCCCCTCTCTGTGGTGTCTGCTGGATGGCCGGGCCTTGGGGCCCTCTGGGTCTGCCCCTGATCCTTGGAGGGGGGGCGGTTGCGGTTGTGTGTGTTCTTCACCTCAGTCTGTTTGCCTGGTTCACTCTGTCACAGCAGATGAATGTGAACAACTGATGTTGTGTGGATTTGGTACTGGGATTATCTGTTATTGGTATTATTTGTGCGAACGTGGTATACGACATTTTGTTCATGCTTTCTTTTCTTCTATTCATCATTTCATAGGTCTTATGTATTTCATTGTTGTTGTTTTTTTTTGTAGTTTGTTTTGTTTTGTTTTGTTTTCTTCTCTCTCTTCTGCCCAGTTTACTCAGTTCTGGTTGTAGTTATTGTCATCATTATAATTGTCTCCATGGTTGTTGCTGTTTGTATTGTTGATACTTTCTTGTGAGAGTCTTCTCCACCTTCTTCTCTCTTGTTCTCTCCCCTTCTTCTACCCCCCCACCCCCACCCCCCATGTCAGGTCCGGCATCAAAATGTGGTTCAACTAAACTCATAATAAACACAGTAGAATATCAAAGGGTGCTTCATATACTTTATGAAGTTCCCCTTGGCAAAGCAAATGTGTTCAGCACCAAAAGGAACCAGACTACCATTCTGCTGTTAGAACGCTGGACAAGACAAGTAGGAAAAAAAAAAGTAGTGTGAGATACTCCCTGGTAAAATGTCCAAATAAAAGAGGATACACAAGCAAAGGTGTCAGAAAAATGGGCAGTGATGACTGGGAGTACAGCTGGTGCGGGCTGCTGCCTTATCGGTACAGACAGCTGAGCCCAGAAAAGAAAAGAAAAAAAACAAACTACCTTTTAGAGAAAAGTGCAATACTAATGTTTAAAATACATTTAGTAATATTAATAATTTATTTTATTTTCTATTTGATTTGTAGCAGCAGAATTATATTCCTGTTTTTCTATGTTCTATTGAGTCCAAAAATTGGGGGAAAATTTTTCAAAAATTCATAAATGCATTAAAGACATTTTCAGGGGTTTTCTTTCTTCCCGTACCGAACCGAAAAAAAGATGATCCGTGGCTTTGAAAACCGAAAACTTACCGAACTGAAAATGCTGTGTACCATTACAGGCCTAATATATATATATATATATATATATATATATATATATATATATATATATATATATATATATACACACACACACAAATTTATACACACATACATGTGAAATGCATCATGATGTACATATATAGTATGAAAAACTGTAGCAGTGTAAAGCATGTTTACATAAGGAGAAGGACGTATATACATACATATATATTACAGACCTGATCAAAATCTTAAGACCAGTTGAAAAATAGCTAAAATTTACCTCTTGCACATTTGGATCTTAATGAGGTTTTAAGTAGAGCTACAATATACAAAAGCAAGAAGGGGGAGTGAGACAAAAAGCACTTTGAAAAAGTAATTTATTGAAAACAACAAGTAAACTGAAATAGGCTGTTTATCAGCTGATCAAAAGTTTAAGACCATCGCTCAAAAAAATCACAAAAAACTCTCCAAACCAGAACAAAAAATTTTCTCAGTAGGACTCAGTAATGAGTAGCTCCACCGTTCTTGTTAATCACTTCAAAAATTCGTTTGGGCATGCTTGATGCGAGTGTTTCCAGGAGGCTGGGGGGAACATTGCTCCAAGTGGTGAAGATGGCTTCACGAAGGGCATCAACTGTCTGGAACTGATGGTCATTTTTATAAACTTCCCTTGCCATCCATCCCCAAATGTTCTCTATGGGATTTAAATCAGGGGAACATGCGGGATGGTCCAAAAGAGTGATGTTATTCTCCCTGAAGAAGTCCTTGGTCCGGACTTCCGGTGACGTCATGATAAGAGCAACTGGTTAGGTACGAGGCTCCGTCAAAAAAAGTTAGAAATCTGTGACAATAGCTAGTATTTAAAGGTCTTCTGATTAAAAATTATTTTTGCAACAAGATGGCAACATCCCAGAAAAACAAAGGAATATGGTAACTAGAAAAACAATAGACGAAAGTCTGCCGAGCACGGATAGTGCTAGCTTGGATGCTACTAGCCACAAGAGCCAAACAGCGTGTGATTCAGAGATGTCGCTGATAGAAGAAATGAGAAAACTCCGCAAGGAAAATTCTCATGGACACAAACAAACTACACAGACTCTTGAACGTTTGGAAAAGGCGGTGATAGATATTAAGGAGCAGCTGGGCGACCACCAACGAAGGATTTGCGAATTGGAGGGCAGAGTGGACGAGGCCGAAGTTATGGAGGCAAGGCAGCATCGTGTGTTACGGTACTTGTTACAACGTGATAAACAACTCACAGCTGCTTGTGACGACTTGCAAAACAGATTGAGAAGGAATAATCTTCGAATATTCCAAATACCAGAGGGAAGCAAGCAGGGAGATGTGGGTGCATTTGTTAAAGATCTGTTGCCTAAAGTGCTGAGACTGCCACCGAACTTGGACATTAAAATTGAAAGAGCACACCGCTCACTCTAGATCCAACCCGCAGACCCGACGGCTCCCCCCAGATCAATCATCGTGAGGTTCCTAGACGCAGCAGTGAAAGATGCCATTCTGAAGCAAGCATGGAGCCAAGGACAAGTGATGTTTCAAGATAAGAGGATATGCTTCGATCAAGATTACTCTCCTGAACTACAGCAGAAGCGAGCCAAGGTTTATGCTGTCGTCAAGCAGCTAAAGCAAAAAGGCATGCAGGCGAAGTGCCTTTATCCAGCGCAACTGAAGCTCAAGATGGACTCAGGAGAAAAAATATTCTCCACACTGACAAGCGCTGTGGATACTTTGAGAAAGTTGGATGTCCAGGTTCAGTGTGGGGAGAAGGAGCGCATTGAGGAACGACAGACTGAAGGATGGAATGTCAACACGAAGAAGAAGAGAAACGCCATACTGAAGGCAGCTGACCTGAAGGCCATGATGGAAGAGGAAAGTTAATTTCAACAAGGTATATAATTTGAACTATTTCAGTGTGGTTTTGATTTGATCTGCTGGAGTTATTTAGTAGACATAGATAAAAAAAAAAACACAAAAAACTGGACACTGAAGACTATTAAAGTTTGATAATATAAGTTTCTTATTGTCACTGAGCATATAAAAAGATAATACACCCTGACGGAGGATTATTATTTATTTATTTTTTTTAAGTTTATATGAGTGATTTACACTCACCAAGACCTTTTTTTACATAGTAGTGTAAACACTGGTCATCCTTGCACATTGTGTGCTGTTTATCACAGAGGGACAAGGTCACCACTCTCTGGCCCAATATCATCGGGGGTCAGACTTAATAACTGTCTGTCTGACTGGAATTATGGAAGTTCTGTTCTATGTTCTTACTGTTAGAAATGTTTTTTGTTTGTTTCATCTGGGATAAGTAGATTTCAGTTGGTTTTGTTTTATACATCTGTAGACTATATTTTTTATTTAATTTGCCAAACAGACACTCAGGAATGTACAGGGTGTTACTTCATGAAGCAATTTAAATACAATTATGACTTCACTTAATTTGGTCACTTACAACATAAAAGGCATAAACAATCCAATTAAAAGAAAAAAGATACTGGGACAGTTGAAGAAAATGGACTGCTCCATTGCTTTGTTGCAAGAAACACACCTTAATGATGCAGAACACCAAAAATTGAAAAGAGAATGGGTAGATCAAGTTTACAGTAGCTGTTATGGGAAACACAAAAAAAGAGGGGTAGCAATATTGTTTAGTAAATCTGTATTTTTTCACTGTGAAAAAGTATATCAGGACACAGAAGGTCGCTATGTTATGGTAGTAGGGACAGTTGCTGGGCTCAAAACTACCATTTTAAATGCTTATGCACCTAATGAAGACTGCCCACATTTCTTTAAAAAGGTCGCACATCTAATAGCAGACAAGGGGGAGGGCATTCTTCTCATGGGCGGGGACTTGAATTGCGTATTGAACAACAGACTGGATAAATTACCAACATCTTCAAAACCTCAAAGCAGAATGTCTCGAAGTTTATTTAATATGATGAAGGAACTAGGGTTAGTAGATGCATGGCGACACTTTCATCCAAATGAAAGAGATTTCACTTTTATGTCACAAGTACATGGGAGTTACTCAAGGTTAGATCATTTCTTACTGAGAAAAAAGGACATATACCGTGTGAAAAACTGTATAATTGAATCAATTTCAGATCACAGCCCAGTTACAATGACAGTGGACTTTGGGAAGGAGCCATGTATGAAGTACTGGAGAATTAATGCCTCACTATTAGCAGATGTTAAAATAAGAGAAGAAATAAGGTTAGCTCTACGTGAGTACTTTGAATTGAATGATAATGGAATGGTCTCGACTTCCGTTCTGTGGGATGCTGGAAAAGCTACAATAAGGGGAAAAATAATATCCATTGGATCTAGAATAAAGAAAGACAGACTTAAAAAACAATTAGAAATTGAAACTGAAATTAAGAGATTAGAAAATGAACATAAACAATATGGAAGACAAGAAGCACTTGTGTACTGTCCTGCCCCGACGCCTTGCCAAGGACAACAGTTAGTTAACTCCTCCTCAATAAACCACACGGACAACGAGTTCCAGTCCACTCTTTATGGTCACTGAAGTAGGGTAAAACTGAGAAATGAAAATACAATTCCATTTAGAATTCGATCTAACAGAAGGCTTTGAAATAGCTTGAAGCTAGATTAGCTTAGCCAGCTCATTAACACACAAAACAGATACGATCTTGTACTGTAACTTCAAGGCTTTAGGCTAACAAATTTAACGTTAAACTCATATATTCACATTCATAACATATCATAATGTAAACATACCGACGATGCCTTCAAAGGCCAACTCGAGGCTCAGGAACAAACAGAGAAAATCAGAAGCGTCAACACTGGGTCCTTCTTCCGAGCGGAATAAAGTCCAACATTTATGACGTCATCAGTAGATTCCTAAACACTACCAACTTTGGCCAATAGATGGCAGATAAGGACCATGAAAACCTTACATCACTCAGTCTCACAGAACTGGAAACAGAATAAGTACATTAAACAGAACAACTTGATAAACTTAAAGAAAATAGATCCAAACTAGATGACATTCTAACATATAAGGCAGAAGGTGCTCTCAGATTCATAGATAGAAAATATTACGAATATGGAAATAAGGCCAGTAGATTGTTATCATTTCAGCTACAGAAAGCACAGGCTAGTCGCATAATTTCCAAAATTAAACAACCTAATTCTGATAAGGTAGAAACTAGTCCAAAAACAATAGCTAAGATATTTGCTAAATTCTATGAACAATTATATAAAGGTCAAATCCAAGAACCAAATTCTGACGAAATGGAGTGTTTCTTTAAAAATCTTAAGCTGGGCAAACTGACTCCTGATGAAGCCTCTGTGTTAGTCGAACCAATTACAGAGAAAGAGGTGAGGGAACCAATTGCAAAATTAAAAAATAATAAGTCACCCGGAGTAGATGGATTTGCAGGAGAAAATTACAAAGTGTTTGTTAACAATCTAACTCCTATATTGTGCAAGTTATACAATTACGTGTTAAACTCAGGAAACCCACCTGAATCATGGTCAGAGGCAATTATCGCAGTCTTATATAAAGATGGAAAAGACCCATTGCAGTGCTCAAGTTATCGTCCTATAAGCCTTTTATGTGTAGACTATAAAATATTAACATCTATATTAGCAACTAGAATTCAAAAATACATTAAAAATTAATAAACCCAGATCAGACGGGTTTCATTTCAGGCCGCTATGGGGCAAACAATATAAGAAGAGTATTAAACCTTCAGTCACTTATGGCTAAAAATTCACAAACATCAATGCTTCTCAGCTTAGACGCTGAGAAAGCGTTTGATAGAGTAGATTGGAAATTTTTAGAGCAAACACTAATTGAAATGGGCTTAGGACAAAAATTTGTTAGTTGGTTTCAACTGTTATATAAAAAACCTAAATCCAGAATACGAGTTAATGGGCATTGCTCTGAGTTCTTTGACTTAGAGAGAGGAGTAAGGCAAGGGGATTCACTTTCCCCCATCCTTTTTGTTCTTAGTATTGAACCTCTTGCACAAGCCATACGACAAGATGTCCTAATCAAAGGGATAGAGGACGGAAGTGGAAGAACTCATAAAATCTCCCTTTTTGCAGACGACGTCTTACTTTTCATAAAACATCCGCTTACTTCAATGCCAAGACTCATGCAGTGTTTGAAAGACTATGGAGATATCTCTGGATATAAAATTAATCAAAACAAATCAGAGGCAATGATGATATCAGGTACATGGCCACACCAGCTTAATGAAACAACATCATTTCACTGGTCTAAACAAGGATTTAGGTACCTGGGGATTAATATAACACCTGAGGTCACAAAACTTTCTGATGCAAATTATAATAAACTTCTTAAACAAATAAGAAATGACCTCAACTGGTGGGAGGTCCTCCCCCTATCTCTATTCGGTAGAGTTGAAACAGTAAAGATGAATTTACTTCCTCGTCTTCTGTTTTTATTTCAATCGCTACCCATCAGAGTACCAATGTCTATCTTTAAGATGCTAAACAAGTTAATCTCTCAATTTATATGGTAACATAAGAGACCCAGAATTAAATTTAAAATACTTTATTTGCCTAAAGGTAAGGGTGGTTTGGCCTCACCAAATTTAAAGTTTTACTATTGGGCAGCGCAACTTGTAGCAATTGTGACTTGGATTAGCGGAGATGGGGAGACAAAGTGGGCTCAAATAGAACAGGGTGAAGTTAAAGGTGTTCCATTATCAGTTTTACCTTTTATGGATCCACGACATGTCAATAAATTAAAGATTGGAAATTAATGGGTAAAACAGTCAATAAAAATTTGGACAGAGGTAAAAAAAAATCTGAAAGACAACGGATCGATCTCTCGAGCCATGCCCATAGTGGGTAATCCAGACTTTCCACCCTCGATTGGGGATTATGGGTTTAAGGGATGGGCAGCTAAAGGTTTAAAAATTCTCAATCAACTATTTGAAGAAACGCACCTAAAGTCCTTTTCACAACTTCAAGAACAGTTTGATCTCCCCACGAAAGATTTTTATAGATACTTACAAATCAGACACTATATTACAAATCATAAAGAGAATGAGAGTATTAGGAGAACACCAAATGCTATAGAACAATATTTTATTGCAATTTCAGAAAAAGGATTTCTAGCGGACAAACATATTTCCCATCTTTATAAAAGACTCTCACCAGACACCTTTCAAAATACATATGATATCAAAGAAAAATGGGAATTGGAATCAAATATTGTTATGGAAAACGAATTGTGGGATAAATTATGCGATATTATTCATAAAGGCATCAATAGTCAGCAGTGGAGGGAATTTGATTGGAAACTCAAGACCAGATTTTTTCATACTCCTTTGGTTATATCTTATTTTGTCAAGGATCCATCTACAGCATTATGCTGGAGAAATTGTGGTAAAACAGGTGACCATACACACGTATTTTGGGACTGTCCGAGCTTGTTTATATACTGGAAAAATATCAAAGAAGAAATTGAAAGAATTGTAAAAAGAGAAGTCCCTTCAAATGTTTTGTTCTATTTACTTGGAGTCATACCAATCAATGATTTTAATGCAGAGCAGAGATATATTTTACTTATTTTACTATTGATTGCTAAAAAAATAGTAACAGTAAATTGGAAGAGTGTCAAATCACCAACAGTAATAGAATGGAAACAGACTGAAACAAGTGTACACTATGGAAAGAATGACTGCATCACTACAAATGAAAATGGATCTTTTTAAGCGGAGATGGCACATGGTCGAAGACTATTTGTATAATTAAACTTTTTGGGTTGTTAACGAAAATTGCTCTTATAACCCCTGACATGAGGTGTTTTGTATTTATGTAGATGTGTGCAAATGTATACAAATATATGAATGTTTTGATATTTGGCAATGTATCTATAGATGTAGTGTAGTGTCTGCAACAATAATACTACTATGTGGTGTAAATTTTTTTTTTTTTTTAAATTTATGTGTGTCTTATCCCAGATGTTTTGTTTTGTTTTGTGTTGTGCTAAAATCTAAATAAAAAGTTCAAAAAAAAAAAAAAAGAAGTCCTTGGTCAAGCGAGCATTGTGAACTGCAGCATTGTCCTGTTTTTAAACCCAGCTGTTCCCACACAGACCAGGGCCCTCAGTCATGAGGGACGCCCGCTGCAACATCTGCACGTAACTGGCCGCCGTTTGACCACCCTGCACCACCTGAAGCTCCAGTGTTCCACTGAATGAAAAAGCACCCCAGATCATGATGGACCCCCCTCCACTGTGCCGGGTAGAAAACATCTCAGGTGGGATCTCCTTGTCATGCCAGTAACGTTGGAAGCCATCTGGACCGTCAAGGTTCCATTTTTTCTCATCAGAGAATAAAACTTTTTTCCACCTTTCAGTGTCCCATGTTTGATGCTCCTGGCAAAGTCTAAACGGGCAGTTTTGTGGCGTTGGAGGAGACGAGGTCTTTGAATTGTTTTTTTGTTTTTGAAACCCTTTTCCCGCAGATGCCGTCTGATGGTTATTGCGCTGCAGTCGGCACCAGTAAGGGCCTTCATTTGGGTCGAGGACCGCCCTGTGTCTTGACGGACAGTCAATCGGATCCTCCAGCTCAGCGCAGGTGTAATTTTTTTGGGTCTACCACTTGACTTTTTTGTTCCATAATGCTCAGGATCTGTCCAAAAATGTAGAATGATGGTCTTACTGCGTCCAACCTCAGCAGCAATGGCACGCTGCCAGAGGCCTCGCTTATGCAGCTGGACGATCCGACCACGTTCAAGAAGAGAAAGCTTCTGAGCTTTAGCCATCAGGAGGGCATGACCGTGTGAATGCCCGACAGAAAATGAGAATTTTGAGCAGATTTTGGCTTTTATAGCCTGCGGTCTTAAACTTTTGATCAGCTGATAAACAGCCTATTTCAGTTTACTTGTTGTTTTCAATAAATGACTTTTTCAAAGTGCTTTTTGTCTCACCCCCCCTTCTTGCTTTTGTATATTGTAGCTCTACTTAAAACCTCATTAAGATCCAAATGTGCAAAAGGTCAATTCTAGCTTTTTTTCAACTGGTCTGAAGATTTGGATCAGGTCTGTATATACAGGGTATGGAAGCCAAATGTACAATATTTTGAGGCAGGGATTGAAAGACAGTGTATGACCAGTTAGTTTATTGAAAGTCATGAGAATTTATTTGCCACAAGAAAATGTCCATAATAGAAAATGTTTTTATTCTATGTGTCCTCCTTCTTTCTCAATAACTGCCTTCACACACTTCCTGAAACTTGCGCAAGTGTTCCTCAAATATTGGGGTGACAACTTCTCCCATTCTTCTTTAATAGTATCTTCCAGACTTTCTGGTAATAGTTTTGCTCATAGTCATTCTCTTCTTTCCATTATAAACAGTCTTTATGGACACTCCAACTATTTTTGAAATCTCCTTTGGTGTGACGAGTGCATTCAGCAAATCACACGCTCTTTGACGTTTGCTTTCCTGATTACTCATATGGGCAGAAGTTTCTGAAAAGGTATGGATAATAGTGTTAGGTATGATTATGACATCAGTATATGTTTGGGTTCAAAACAACTGACGTAGTGTCTGCTGAGAAAAAACAACTAAATGTTCATTGTAAATTTTACTTCCCCACCCTGTATATATATATATATATATATATATATATATATATATATATATATATATATATATATATATATATATATATATATACTCTGTGTCCGGGGATCGGGGAGTGTGAAGCGAGCGGGATGAGGATCAGCACCTCCAAATCTGAGGCCATGGTTCTCGACCGGAAAAAGGTGGTCTGCCCTCTCCGGGTCGGTGGGGAGTCTTTGCCCCAAGTGGAGGAGTTCAAGTATCTCGGGGTCTTGTTCACAGTGAGGGAAGGATGGAGCGTGAGATTGACAGACGGATCGGTGCAGCGTCTGCAGTGATGCAGTCGCTGTACCGGTCGGTTGTGGTGAAGAAGGAGCTGAGCCGAGAGGAGAAGCTCTGGATTTACCGGTCAGTCTACGTTCCTACCCTCACCTATGGTCATGAGCTTTGGGTCATGACCGAAAGGACAAGATCCCGGATACAAGCGGTCCAAATGAGTTTCCTCCGTCGGGTGGCTGGGCGCACCCTTAGGGATAGGGGGAGGAGCTCAGTCACCAGGGAGGAGCTCGGAGTAGAGCCGCTGCTCCTCCGTGTCGAGAGGGGCCAGCTGAGGTGGCTCGGGCATCTGTTTCGGATGCCTCCTGGACGCCTCCCTGGGGAGGTGTTCCAGGCACGTCCCACCGGGAGGAGACCTTGGGGAAGACCCGGGACACGTTGGAGAGACTACGTCTCTCGGCTGGCGTGGGAACGCCTCGGGATCCCCCCGGAAGAGCTGGAGGAGGAGTCTGAGGAGAGGGAAGTCTGGGCATCCCTGCTTAGACTGTTACCCCCGCGACCCGGCCCCGGATAAGAGGAAGAGAATGGATGGATGGATGGATGGATGGATGGATGGATGGATGGATGGATAGATAGATAGATAGATAGATAGATAGATAGATAGATAGATAGATAGATAGATAGATAGATAGATAGATAGATAGATAGACATGTATGATACAGCTGATACAGATGGGTTTCAAAGGCGTTCAGTAAACATTAGTTCAGTAGATGTCCCTTCTCTGTTTTATAATGAGTCAAATGTTTTGTCCTGGTTGTGATTGGTGTCCACCCATGGACCTGAACCACTCCTGATTCTGTCTAAATGTTCCTGATTCTTTCTAAATGTTCCTGATTCTTTCTGAATGTTCCTCATTCTTTCTGAATGTTCCTCATTCTTTGTAAATGTTCCTCTTAACGTAACTTTTGGAAAATTACCAAAGACTTTCCAGCAAAAAGTGTGAACGTTAGAACGACAGCGGCCATATTGGAAGGGCCCCAGAGGCTCTGTGATTGGCTGCAGTGTGACGCTGGTCCAGCAGAGGCTCTGTGATTGGCTGCAGTGTGACGCTGGTCCAGCAGAGGCTCTGTGATTGGCTGCAGTGTGACGCTGGTCCAGTAGGGGCAGAAAACACACAGCAGGTCAGATACAGCAGGTTTATCAGAACACTATTGATCTGATTGATTAGATAATGGTCTGGAGCAGGCTGCCAAACTCATGTTAGTTCACTTCCACTTTCAGACTCATCTGATCTAAAGTGGGCCGGACCAGTGAAAAAAGTACAATTCTGTAATGAAAATGTTTAAATCTACAAACTGTACTTGAACATAACATGAACAAATATGAACACCCTGGAAATTCTGAAGTCAGATCAGTGTAATGTGAACACTCTTCTGCCTTAGTTTATTATTTTCACATGTGCATCACAACGTACAGATCACAGTTTATCTACAAACACACCAAACATTAAAAAACAGGCAGAATATTTTTAAAATTCCACAGACTTCTATTCAGACATTTCAGGTTAGTTGTATTTTTGTAAAAGGCTAGTGTTCAAATGTAAACATTTTAGTGAAATGTAACCTTTTTTTTTTTTCAGAAAAAAAAAAAGTAAGAGAGAACTGTTGAGTTTTCATTACTTATAGGTTATTCTGATGGTATTTGACTGGTTCTGATCCACTTCACATTGAGCTGACCTAAAAGGATTGGAACGTCTGTGATCGTTCATATCTTCAGTCTAATTTTTACAGTTCACACATTCACCCCACAGGCCAAACTGGACCCTTTGGTGGGCCGGATCTGGGCCCGGGCTTCATGTTTGACACCTGTGGTCTAGAACCTGGTGTGTCACAGCTGACACAGGTGGGTTTCAAGGGTTAAAGATGTGTTTCCATGGCAGCAACTGCTTCCATGAAGAACCCGATCGTGTCTATAATTGAGGGTTTCGTTAACTTCAGACTGAGGGCGTCATTATGTTCAATCCCTGAAAGTATTTAACTACATCTGTGCAGACTGGGTTCAAACGCAACATGGTCACATGACCCTGCAGAGGTCTGTCCACGGGGGTCTGGTGGACTAGTGGTGTTCAAGGCTTCAATCATGTCCTTTATTTATTTATTTATATATGTTTTTATCATTTTTATTTATTTATTTTTTTTTCATTTTTATTTTTTATTCTTATTTTTTTATTTTATTTTTTTATATTTTATTGATTTGATTTGATTTGATTGTATTTATTTTTATTCATTGCTTTTCAGTCCCAGACGCTGGTCCTGTATCTGGAACCCTTGTCCGTCCTGTTCCTCTGAACCCGGTCCAGAAGAACGGACGCCGTTCTGAAGGACACAGACGCAGCTGTGGTGGACCGAAGGTCATGTGATCCACAGTGTCCTCTGAACAACATTCGAATATGATAATGAGGAGGAGGAGCATGAAAGCCCAGTGAACGCGCATGTGCAGTACCAGCCTGGTGTGTCCTTGAACTAAAGCCACCCTACAAACGCAGAACACAGAACACAGAACACAAACAGAACACAGAACACAAACAGAACACATGACACAAACAGAACATAGAACACAAACAGAACACAGAACACAAACAGAACACAGAACACAAACAGAACACATGACACAAACAGAACATATGACACAAACAGAACACAGAACACAAACAGAACACAGAACACAAACAGAACACATGACACAAACAGAACACATGACACAAACAGAACACAAACAGAACACAGAACACAAACAGAACACATGACACAAACAGAACATAGAACACAAACAGAACACATGACACAAACAGAACATAGAACACAAACAGAACATAGAACACAAACAGAACACAGAACACAAACAGAACACATGACACAAACAGAACACATGACACAAACAGAACACAGAACACAAACAGAACACATGACACAAACAGAACATAGAACACAAACAGAACACATGACACAAACAGAACATAGAACACAAACAGAACACAGAACACAAACAGAACATAGAACACAAACAGAACACAGAACACAAACAGAACACAGAACATAAACAGAACACATGACACAAACAGAACATAGAACACAAACAGAACATAGAACACAAACAGAACACAGAACACAAACAGAACACAGAACACAAACAGAACATAGAACACAAACAGAACACAGAACACAAACAGAACACAGAACACAAACAGAACACAGAACACAAACAGAACATAGAACACAAACAGAACACAGAACACAAACAGAACACATGACACAAACAGAACATAGAACACAAACAGAACACAGAACGCAAACAGAACACAAACAGAACACATGACACAAACACAGATGAAAACACAGGAGCCTCATTTGAGTTTGAAAAAGGCAAATTCATCCAGAACCAAAGCAACAAATAATGGATTCACAAACACTCCTGAATAAATAAATAAATAATGTTAAAAAAAAACAAAAAACATATACAGTGGAAGCAGTGGGGTAGCCTAGCCATGGCCCATTGGTTTATATGGATATGGTTAGCTGTATTAGCCTAGCCATGGCCCATTGGTTTATATGGATATGGTTAGCTGTATTAGCCTAGCCATGGCCCATTGGTTTATATGGATATGGTTAGCTGTATTAGCCTAGCCATGGCCCATTGGTTTATATAGATATGGTTAGCTGTATTAGCCTAGCCATGGCCCATTGGTTTATATTCAATTCAATTCAATTCAACTTTATTTGTATAGCCCAATATCACAACAAGGTTATCTCAAAGGGCTTTACAGAGTCAGTTGGAGTAAACAACAGTCAAATAAACAGCAAGAAAATGAGTCATGTCCAGGGCATCCCCCGTCCTTAGACCCTCCTTCTCGGCGAGGAAAAACTCAAAACCCAGTGGGAAAAGGGAGAAACCTCGGGGAGAACCACAGTGAAGGAGAGATCCACTCCCATGGACGGACAGGCTATAGATGCACCAGGACTGATGGACGTCCATTTGCAGATGTAGTTCTAGTCTGCAAGGATGCAGTAGGGTGGACACATGGGGGGTCTATCCCGCTGGATGAGACAGGCAGGAGCGAGGAGGCCCATCCACAGTGGTGAGGCCGAGGACGTCCATCCAGGACAGGTGGGGGAGGGGGTCAGGACACAGGTCAGGGCAGGACACAGATGGGTCAGCGCAGATCCTGTCGTCATTGGCTCCCAAGCGGTTACAACTGAAAAAGTAGCCACTCCCCCGGAGGGGAGAGGGGAAAGGGGACACCAGGTGAATAGTACTGCACAGACTAAGTTGGCTAAATATTAAAAATATAAGTGCAGACCAGAATGGTACGTAGAACCAGAAACAGAAGATAGGACTCAGTGCCTGTACTTCCCCCAGCATTCTTGCTCCTAGGGCAGCTTAGACTGAACTGTGGGTTCAGTCTGGTTTGAACTAGTCTGACCATAAGCTATATGGATATGGTTAGCTGTATTAGCCTAGCCATGGTCCATTGGTTTATATGGATATGGTTAGCTGTATTAGCCTAGCCATGGTCCATTGGTTTATATGGATATGGTTAGCTGTATTAGCCTAGCCATGGCCCATTGGTTTATATGGATGTGGTTAACTGTGTTAGCTTAGCCATGGCCTACCCGTCAGGAACCAAGTGTTTTGTTCCCTAACGCTCTGACTTTGGTTGTGAACACGTGGGCTGGTTCCAGATGCGGTGGTTTAGGAACCGTCACAGTTCTGTGTGTGGCATAAAGGAGAACTGGGACATTCTGGAGGTTCCACTTTCATTTGGGGTTTACTCACAAAGAACAAATACTGAGACTATTAGCCCCGCCCACCAAATACTGAGACTGTTAGCCCCGCCCACCAAATACTGAGACTATTAGCCCCGCTCACCAAATACTGAGACTGTTAGCCCCGCCCACCAAATACTGAGACTATTAGCCCCGCTCACCAAATACTGAGACTGTTAGCCCCGTCCAGCAAATACTTTGCCTATTAACCCCACCCACCAAATACTTTGCCTATTAGTCCCACCCACCAAATACTGAGACTATTAGCCCATCCACCAAATACTGAGACTATTAGCCCCGCCCACCAAATACTGGGCCTATTAGCCCACTCACCAAACACTTTGCCTATTAACCCCGCCCACCAAATACTGAGACTATTAGCCCACCCACCAAATACTGAGACTATTAGCCCCGCCCACCAACTACTTTGCCTATTAACCCCGCCCACCAAATACTTTGCCTGTTAGCCCCACCCATCAAAGACTGAGCCTATTAGCCCACCCACCAAATACTGAGACTATTAGCCCCGCCCACCAAATAATGAGACTATTAGCCCCGCCCACCAAATACTGTGCCTATTAGTCCCGCTCACCATCAAGACATTAGCATTAGTCGTCAGCTCCAACAGTGAAAGTTGCTTCTTTGTTTTGTTGCATTCAGGAAACTTGTTGTCAACAAGGATTAAAGCTTATGATTTCTAAATGATAATTATTTAATTGCACTATTGAGAATTTATTTTCAAATATTACAACTTTAATCTCACAAAAGCATGATGTTATGTTCATTAGATTCAGATGATTCTTTTTTAAACTCTGGTGACAGGTGTGTTTTATTTGCTTACTGTGTGTGTGTGTGTGTGTGTTGTAGCAGAAGTGCAGAATAAAGGTCAGACCTGCTGTTATCAGTCTGACCCACTTCATCTGAACCTGCTGACATTTACAGTCATCTGATCAAAAACCACCAGCTTCTGTGGGCTCTGCTCTGAGCTCCAGGCCTTCTGTTCACATGATGACATGGAGACAGAAATGATCGGAATGTGGAATTTGGTTTCACGGATTTCAACACATAAAGACGACTGCGTGCAGACACTTGCCACTGTGTGTGTGTGTGTGTGTGTGTGTGTGTGTGCACATGCAGGGGTGTGCATCTGTAAGCGGTGAAAAGACCGTGTGGGAGGAGCTTAAAGAGTCGGATGTTTTGTCATTCGAGTGTTTTCCCAGACACACCTGTCCGTCACCCACGGTCTGGATGGGGGGGGGGGGGCAATAAAGGAAGACAGAGGAGGATGAAGTGTGAGGGAGGAACAACAGACGTGTGTGATGTGGACGTACGTGTGTGATGTGGACGTACGTGTGTGATGTGGACGTACAGGTGTGATGTGGACGTACAGGTGTGATGTGGACGTACGTGTGTGATGTGGACGTACAGGTGTGATGTGGACGTACGTGTGTGATGTGGACGTACGTGTGTGATGTGGACGTACAGGTGTGATGTGGACGTACAGGTGTGATGTGGACGTACGTGTGTGATGTGGACGTACAGGTGTGATGCGGACGTACAGGTGTGATGCGGACGTACAGGTGTGATGTGGACGTACAGGTGTGATGTGGACGTACAGGTGTGATGTGGACGTACAGGTGTGATGCGGACGTACGTGTGTGATGCGGACGTACGTGTGTGATGCGGACGTACAGGTGTGATGTGGACGTACAGGTGTGATGTGGACGTACGTGTGTGATGTGGACGTACGTGTGTGATGTGGACGTACGTGTGTGATGTGGACGTACAGGTGTGATGTGGACGTACAGGTGTGATGTGGACGTACAGGTGTGATGTGGACGTACAGGTGTGATGCGGACGTACGTGTGTGATGTGGACGTACGTGTGTGATGCGGACGTACAGGTGTGATGTGGACGTACGTGTGTGATGTGGACGTACAGGTGTGATGTGGACGTACAGGTGTGATGTGGACGTACAGGTGTGATGTGGACGTACGTGTGTGCCATCACATATGGAAGAGTTATATTTAGTAAATGGAATTTTTTAAAGAGTTGAGTTCCATTTTTTTTTACATTTTCATAATCTGAATTCAACTGTTTAAAATATAGTTTTATATAGATAGAGTATATAGTAGATGCTGTAGTTACAGTATGTACTCTAAATACTCTAATTACAGGAGATCCAGTAGATACTGTAGTTACTGTAGATACTCTAAATACTCTAATTACATCAGTTCCAGTAGATACTGTGGTTACTGTAGATACTCTAAATACTCTAATTACAGTAGATCCAGTAGATACTGTAGTTTCAGTATGTACTCTAAATACTCTAATTACATTAGGTCCAGTAGATACTCTAATTACATCAGATACAGTAGGTACTGTAGTTACAGTAGATACTCTAATTACATCAGATCCAGTAGATCTGGTCCCTGTGGGAGGGTCCTGGTCCTAGTTGTGGTTCAGGTCCTGGTTCTGGTCCTGGTCCTGGTTGTGGTCTTGGTCCTGGTCCTGGTTGTGGTCCAGGTCCTGGTCCTGGTTGTGGTCCTGGTTGTGGTTCAGGTCCTTGTTGTGGTCCTGGTCCTGGTTGTGGTTCAGGTCCTGGTTGTGGTCCTGGTCCTGGTTCGTTCTTTTCGTCCTTTTCAGGTTTTATGTTGGTTCATGTCCGTCAGATCCTTAGCTCCGCCCACAGATACAATCCTTCCATTCTTGTTTTTTTTTTTTTTTTCATTCACTCGCTCTTGGAGCAGACACATACACACACTCTCTCTCTCTCTCTTCCTAACACTTGTCTGTTTCAGTCTCAGTCTGAGAACTGGAACCTTCTCACATTCCTCATGTGGATCCAGGAAAACATCTGACAGACTGAAGAAGAGGCAGACGGACAGAAGAGCCGAAAAAGAAAGAAAGAAAGCAAGAAAGAAAGAAACAAAGAAAGAAAGAAGACGTGTCCCTGAGGACAGACGCAGACGGAGCGTTGGCCCTGAAGGTTTGAGAGGACGAAACAGGAGACGAATGAATAATGTGAGAGAGAAGAGAGGAACGAGGGAAGAGCACGGCTGAATGGAAAAAAGAAGAAGAGACAGATAAAGAAAGAGTGAAGGACGGACAGAAGAACCAAAGGGAACCTACGTCCAAACCTTAACCCTTTATCAGGTAAGTGACTATTTATGGTCATTTCCTCATATGGATGGATGGATGGATTTTTTTAATTTATTATTCATTTTGTTCATTTCAAATCAATGCTGTAGAAGATGACGGTGTTTCTATGGTAACTACAGAGTCTCTGAACGTCCAAATATGGTCATATCTGATGACCATGAACAGATGAAGAACTGTATTTGACACCAGTGGACTCTAAGCTCCACCCCTCTACTTCCTGAACTTCAGGTGTGTTCTTTATTTCCTGTCTGTCATTATTGGACACACCTGATTAACCCAGACAGGAAATAAAGAACCCACCTGAAGTTCAGGAAGTAGAGGGGCGGAGCTTAGAGTCCATTATTGACACAGGTTGATTTTTGTTCTTTTCTGTGTTTGTGTTTTACTTTTTAGTGAGCGCTGCTGGGATGTTTTAGAGGAGGGAGACTGTTGTCACGGCAACCGATGAGGAGGTCGATTAGGACGTCCAATAACAGACTGAGGCTGAAGTGTTGAAGAAACAGATCTGAGTGAAGGAAAGGAGGAGGAAGGAAACCAGGAGGAGATCAGACTGAGGAGGAGAACAGACTGAGGAGGAGAACAGACTGAGGAGAACAGACTGAGGAGATCAGACTGAGGAGGAGAACAGACTGAGGAGGAGAACAGACTGAGGAGAACAGACTGAGGAGGAGAACAGACTGAGGAGAACAGACTGAGGAGGAGAACAGACTGAGGAGAACAGACTGAGGAGAACAGACTGAGGAGGAGAACAGACTGAGGAGGAGAACAGACTGAGGAGAACAGACTGAGGAGAACAGACTGAGGAGGAGAACAGACTGAGGAGAACAGACTGAGGAGGAGAACAGACTGAGGAGAACAGACTGAGGAGGAGAACAGACTGAGGAGGAGAACAGACTGAGGAGGAGAACAGACTGAGGAGAACAGACTGAGGAGGAGAACAGACTGAGGAGGAGAACAGACTGAGGAGGAGAACAGACTGAGGAGAACAGACTGAGGAGGAGAACAGACTGAGGAGGAGAACAGACTGAGGAGAACAGACTGAGGAGAACAGACTGAGGAGGAGAACAGACTGAGGAGGAGAACAGACTGAGGAGAACAGACTAAGGAGGAGAACAGACTGAGGAGAACAGACTGAGGAGAACAGACTGAGGAGGAGAACAGACTGAGGAGAACAGACTGAGGAGGAGAACAGACTGAGGAGGAGAACAGACTGAGGAGAACAGACTGAGGAGGAGAACAGACTGAGGAGGAGAACAGACTGAGGAGGAGAACAGACTGAGGAGCAGTTCAGTCTCCTAACACGTCATCATCATGTGTTGTTCTTCAGTGTGCTTCCTGGGTTCAGTCAGTCTGAAACAGAACAGCTGTGTTCCAGGATAGGAGGAACCACAGCTGAAGGAGCACACACTGAACTGACACACACTGCTCCTCTGCTCCTCCTCCTCTGGTCCTCCTCACTATGTGGACTTCAGCTGCTTTCCTGTGGACCTGTTCCCTCCTCTGTTGGTCCCTGGCTCTGGCTCTGGCTCTGGATCTGGATCTGGATCAGGATCAGGATCAGGATCAGGATCAGGACTACCCAGACTACTACCACATGGACTCTAAGGTGAGCAGCTGCTCTTCCACTTCACACCTGAACGCTGTTTCCGTCCTCCTGCTGCTTCTGCTCCAACCACACTGTTGTGTGATGAGTTACAAAGTAATGGATTACACTAACTTAACTACTTTTCAGGTAAAAAGTACTGTAATGAATTACTACTGGAAATTTGGTAATGAAATGTAGGTTAGGTTTGTAAGGGTTAAAGGTGGACGTTTGGGTCTGTAAGGGTTAAAGGAGGAGGTTTGGGTCTGTAAGGGTTAAAGGTGGACGTTTGGGTCTGTAAGGGTTAAAGGAGGATGTTTGGGTCTTTAAGGGTTAAAGGTGGACGTTTGGGTCTGTAAGGGTTAAAGGAGGAGGTTTGGGTCTGTAAGGGTTAAAGGTGGACGTTTGGGTCTGTAAGGGTTAAAGGTGGACGTTTGGGTCTGTAAGGGTTAAAGGTGGACGTTTGGGTCTGTAAGGGTTAAAGGTGGACGTTTGGGTCTTTAAGGGTTAAAGGTGGACGTTTGGGTCTGTAAGGGTTAAAGGTGGACGTTTGGGTCTGTAAGGGTTAAGGGTGGACGTTTGG
>NW_021941696.1:52500-82956 GCF_902148855.1 Sphaeramia orbicularis
TGAATGAATGAACGAATGAATGAATGAATGAACGAATTAACTAATGAATGAACAAATTAACTAATGAATGAACGAATGAATGAATGAACTAACGAAGAAATGAATGAATGAACAGACAAATGACTGAATGAACAAATGAAAGAATGAACAAACGAATGAACTAACAAATGAAGAAATGAATGAAGGAATGAATAAATGAATGAATGAACAAACGAATGAGTGAACAAATGAACTTACAAATGAACAAATGATTGAATGAATGAATGAATGGATGAACAAGCCCCACCCCCCTTAAAGGATGTCCCTGTGGACACAGTCATCATCCTTCCTTCCACTGAACACATCTGGACTGGACTGGACTGGGTGGACCAACTCTCATGACCCCTACAGAACCCAAGCAATGGTATAGAGCTGGTCCAGACCTGGGGCCTCATGTATAAAGTGTGCGTACGCACATAAACCTGGCGTACGCCCTTTTCCACGCTCACGTTCAGATGTATAAAGGCTGAAATGACCGTGGACATGTGCGCTCCTCCACTCCAACTCCACAGCTGGAGAACTCATGTTTCTAGTGTTTGGAACCTTTGGAGACACTGAGAGGAGACACTGAGGAACTGTTCCTAATGTGACAAAGGTCATTCCTCTGATTGATGTGCACATCAGAGATACACAGAAGAACAATGAACACACAGACACGTCATCCTACTGTCAGAGCAGCACATCCACCATCAGAACCACAACCAACCAGAACCAGACCAACCCTGGACCCATCAGAGCCAGTCCTGCCCAGAGGACCTTCAGCAACAACCACATACAGAGACAAGGACCCAGAATTCACTGTTGATAAATGCATTTATTGTGGTGTTCAAGTCTGTCAGAACATTTATGAGTCGGTCCAGTCGCTCATTGACTCCGCCCATTGTCCTCATGATGTCCTCATGTGACCCGGGTCAGCACGGACCCATGCCGGTGTTCTGGACACCGGTCGAACGGGCATCAGCAGTGGGCTGTGGTGGACCGGAGGACCGGCTAACACTGGAGTCCACAGAAGCCTGTGTGACAGGAGGATGGTCCTGGGTCTGAGCGTCTGCTGTGGCACTGGTGGAGATAATAATGAGGGATTCAACTGGAGTCAGTCTGGGATCTGCTCTGGGATCTCCTGACATGATCACCCATGAACCTGTATCTAGTTCAGCTGTGCTCAGACTGTGGATGACCTGTAGAATGAACTCATGTGACTGACCCTCATCCTAAACCTGTATGTACCTGGTGCTGGTCCCAGTCGGTCCAGTCAGACCAGTGTCACCCACAGTATCGTCCACTTTCTGCTCAGTCTCAGTTCGTCTCTTTTCTTCTTCCTCCTGTTTCGTCCTCCGCTTCACCTCCACTTTGACGTCATCATGTGATCCTGCAGACAGGGGAATCCCAGAGGGAACCCCACCTGCAGACCCCGTTTATACTAATTTGCATATTTAAATGTGGGCGTGGAGAGGGAGGAGTCAGGTACTCCAACATATGAGCTCAGTTCCAGCTGATTGGACGAATAAAGGAAGTGTACATGGATTCAGGCGTACGCTCACTTTTATACATCTGCATTTTTTTGTGCGTTCAGACTTTTCTGGATTTGGGCGTACGCCAGGTTTACCGATGAAATCCACCCAAGTCTGTGAACATGAGGGCCCAGGTCCTTACCAGGGGGCGGGGCCCCTTCTGAACCTGATGGGGGTGGAGCCTCTGCTCTGGTGTCAGACTGACAGATGGAGTTGAATGAACTGTGTTGGATCATGTGAATACCACAGAAGAAGAAGAAGAAGATGAGTTAGAACATGATCCTGTGGGTTAGAATGGAAACACACACACACACGCAGACATACACAGACACACACACACAGACACATACACACACAGACACACACACACACATCCACACACACAGACACACATACACACACAGACACATACACATACATACACACACATACACACACAGACACATACACATACACACACACACACACACAGACACACACACAGACACACACACACACACACCTTTAGGGTTTATTTCTCTCTACTCTGCTGTTTTAAATATACATATATATACACACACACACACACACACACTATATTTCCAAAAGTCTTGTCTCCTCCATCCCAATCCTCAGACTCAGCTGTTCCAGTCCCTTCCATGTCCACAGGTGGATTAAATCCAGCCCTAGGCATGCAGACTGCTTTTACAAACATTTGGGACAGAATGGGTCTCTCTCAGGAGCTCAGTGAATTCCAGCGTGGAACTGTGATAGGATGCCACCTGTGACACAAATCCAGTGGTGAACTTTCCTGGCTCCTAAATATTCCACAGTCAGCTGTCAGATGGATTATAAGAAAGTGGAAGTGTTTGGGAACGACGGCGACTCAGCCACGCAGTGGTCGGCCACGGAAACTGACGGAGCGGGGTCAGCGGATGCTGAGGTGCAGAGTGTGAAGAGGTGGACGACTGTCTGCAGAGTCAATGGTGCAGACCTCCAAACTTCATGTGTCCTTCAGATTAGCTCCAGAACAGTGCGCACAGAGCTTCATGGAATGGGTTTCCGTGGCCGAGCGGCCGCATCCAAGCCATACATCAGCAAGTGCAATGCACAGCGGTGGATGCAGTGGTGTAAAGCACGCCGCCACTGGACTGTAGAGCAGGGGAGGAGCCTTCTCTGGGCTGACCAATCACACTTCTCCATCTGGCGATCTGGCGGACGGGTCTGGGTTTGGCGGTCTCCAGGAGAACGATACTTGTGGGAGCGCATTGTGCCGAGTGTAAAGTTTGGTGGAGGGGGGGTTATGGTGTGGGGTTGTTTTTCAGGAGCTGGGCTGGGCCCCTTAGTTCCAGTGAAAGGAACTGGGAATGCTTCAGCAGAACAAGACATTTGGGACAATTCTACGCTCCCAGCTTTGTGGGAACAGTTTGGAGCCGGCCCCTTCCTCTTCCAACATGACTGTGCACCAGTGCACAAAGCAAGGTCCATTTGGACATGGAGGACAGAGTCTGGTGTGGATGAACTGGACTGGCCTGCACACAGTCCTGACCTCAACCCCATAGAACACCTTTGGATGAATTAGAGCGCAGACTGAGAGCCAGGCCTTCTGTCCAACATCAGTGTGGGACCTCACAAATGCGCTTCTGGAAGAATGGTCCAGAATTCCCATGAACACACTCCTAAACCTTGTGGACAGCCTTCCCAGAAGAGTTGAAGCTGTTAGAGCTGCAAAGGGTGGAGCCACGTCAGACTGAACCCATAGACTAGGAATGGGATGGACCTGACATTCATATGGGAGTCAAAGCAGGTGAGGGAATACTGTTGGAAATATAGTGTATATAAAACCATCCACTGTCATTGATCCAACTCCATGGGTTTATCAGTTTATATAAGTTTATCTTACTGATAATTTTAGCTATTTTTTGTATGTGGTCCTAAGACCCAGACCTCTTTAGTCCATGTGGGTCACTTCAGGGTAGGGTGGTCCTTATTTTTCAACTTTCAAATGTTCATGCTCTCACCCTACCAATTTGTTAGGATAAATAAAAAAAAATTCTGGTAAAATTTTAGGAACATTAACCAATATTTAGAGGTTGCTGTGACGGGGTTCCTCAGAATGAAAGGGAAAATAATGGCGTAGTCAGAATTTATAATTATTTGTTTTTATAATTTATAATTTATTGTGCTTGTCTTCCCAAAGTGCAAAAATTAGTGCTCAGTACAAAGTCCAAAAAAAAAAAACATTTACAATCATAGCGGGGGGAAGAAGAAAAAAAAACTTCTTCAGTGCATCTAGCTCTCTGTTACCTTCAGTGTAACCAGCTGCATCCACTGACCCATGATGAAGACAGGCCCTCTTTTAAAACCCTGGGGCTCCTCCCCCCAGGTAATTAACACCCCAAACTGGCCATATCTCCCACACCATTCAACATACCATATGAACATAATTACAATAAATTCTCTCAAAATATAACACATGTAATACCCTTAACAACGGGTTTCTAAAACAACCAGGAAAAATAACAAAATTATTCCAGCGCAAAACTGGCACTTTACGGTGACGTCACCAGCACGTAAGCGGACCACGTCCCGCGCATGACGCAACTTAACCCGGAAGTCAGAGAGGCGCTCGGTTTGACAGTCGGAACATGTGAATGTGGGATGCATGCTTGATGAAAAGTTTGGAGGTGGCAAACAATGAGAAGAACAATGGATTTACAGCAGTCAAGTGTGCACCCAAGACTACTGCCATGACGGTCTGATGGTAAAAAGGATGAAACGGAGCAAACGGACAGGAGATGAAGTAAATGGACAACCAGGTAGAGAGCGTGTGTATGTGTGCGTGCTTTGGTTTACCGCAGGAGTTTTCCCGCGGTACCTGACGGGGCTCTTCTGTCACAGTTGCTCAAGAAGTTTAAAATATAACACAGTTTACCGTATTCGGTATTTTTTGCATGTTATATGCTGCATTGTGTGCCAGGCTTCTGGCATGCTGTCTAATGATTTATGGCTGAAATTGGTTCATTTGATCATGTAGATCTAGGCATTACGTATTCTGACTGTTGGTAACCACATGTGGTGGTTTTACCCAGTCAGCACGTCACTAGATAAAGCTTAAAATGTTCATATTACTTGGATTTGCTGACCTCATCTCCTAATTTTGGGTTTCCCCCAAAAGGTGCTGTTGAGCACAGTTTGTGTGGAATCAGTGTTTAGTGTTTCAGCAGTGGTATGTCTGTGACAGTAAAAACATATAAGTCTGAGTGAAGCACAGACAATACTCCAGAGTGACAGTAGTTGTTCATCAGCATTCTCATCATGCATCTTTCAGTTCAATATTCAGTCATGAATGCAGGACACTATTTTTGTTCATCTGTTTCTTGCTATTTTGTAACATACTTGTAATATACATGACAACAGTTAGGATCACTCAACTGAAGACAAGACGATAATTCTGACTTGAGTTCTACGATCTTTTGCGAATACATGCATGAACTTTTTTGGCTTGTTTGTTCCTTTTTATGGATATATTGTGTAGTTGTGCACATGTAGTTAATGTGTGAGTGTTAATAAAAGCAATGCTGCATTCCATTTTGTAATGTGGAATGCGTTTTTAAGAACGGTGAAATTTATGTAATATTTAACGATTTTGGAAATATTCAAAGGCCTTGAGCTACCCCCAGATATTTTCAAAACAATCTGAAATTTTGCACAGTTTGTTTTTATTGGCATCCTAACAAATTTAGGGGGTGAGAGTCAAACATTTCCAAAAAAAATTTTTTTTGACCCCTTATAAGGACCACCCTATTTCAGGGTCACATTCAGTTCAGACTTTAAACTGACAGAAGTCGTATTTCATGTGGATCTGAACCGACACACACACATGAACCAGACTGGACCTGCAGGTCTGTTCTGTGTGGACTCAGTGTGTGTTCTAGTGTTAAAGGTGCCTTCTTGTGTTGACGGTGTTTGTCCGTCTCTTTGTCCAGGTGGCCCAGGTGGCCCAGGACCAGCCCAGTGTGGACTCTGTGACCAGTGTGGACCAGTTAGTCCAGCTTCTCTATCCTGAATACGGCGTCCTCCAATACTGTCTGAGGAGGAAGGCCTTAGACACGCCCCCGGCTTCAGCCACGCCCCCGGTCCACGCCGCCCATGAAGACCTGTGGGGGGGTTGGCCCAGGGAGGAGGCGCTCTACAAAGTGGACGGGACTTTGGCGAGTAAGTGTTGAGATACTAGCATGTTGTCAACCACAGATACGTGTGGAGTCACAGAGGGCGGGGCTAATGCTGTGTTTCTTCTACCTGGAACTACTCGACTCGATTCAACTCGACTCAGGCTAATGGTATGAAAGGCTAACACTATGAAATGCAAACCGTACAAAAGGCTAATGCTATAAAAGGCTAATGTTATGAAAGGCTAATGTTATGAAATGCAAACGTATGAAAGGCTAACGCTATAAAAGGCTAATTTTATGAAAGGCTAACGTTCTGAAATGCTAATGTTATGAAAGGCTAATGTGAAGGCTAACATTATGAGAGGCTAATGTTATGAAAGGTTGACATTATGACAGGCTAACATTAAAAGCTAACGTTATGACAGGCTAACATTATTAAAGGTTAACGTTATGACAGGCTAACATTGGTTTATTTTGTCATTTTATTCATTTTATTGATCACTTTGGCTGTTTCTGTTCATGTGATCACTTATTTTAGTCTTTTAATCTATTTTTTAGTCATTTTTTTCATGTTATTTATTTACTTTTTTTTTTTAAAAGTTTATTGATTTTTGTTCTTTTTTTAAGTGTTATATATATGTGTGTGTGTGTGTGTGTGTGTGTATATATATATATATATATATATATGTATATATATTTATACACACACACAAGGCCTGTAACGGTACACAAAATTTTCGGTTCAGTATGTTTTCAGTTTTCAAAGCCCCAGTTCAGTTTTTTTCAGTTCGGTACGGGAAGAAAGAAAACCCCTCAAAATGTCTTTAATGCATTTATGAATTTTTTTTACATTTTTCCCCCAATTTTGGGAGACAATAGAATATAGAAAAACAGGAATAATATAATTCTGCTGCTACAAATCAAATATAAAATAAAATAAATCAAATATGAATAAATGTATTTTAAACATTAGTACTGGACTTTTCCCTGAAAGGGAGTTTCAAACAAACAAGAAAAATCTAATCCCAGTTCTGTCAGTTCACATTCTGCAGAAAAAGAACAAAAAAATTCCACATGAAGTGCAACATTAACAGGAGGGTAAACTGGTATTCTGTTGGAACGAACTGAAGAGAAACACTGACAACAAACTGAACCAAATGATTTATTTTAGGACAGAGAACAAACTGTTTAGGACACTGTGTATTTGTGTGTGTGTGTGCACAGGGGATTTTTTTTTTCTTTTTTTATTGTCGGAGCTGGGGGGGTGGGGTGGGGGGGTGCAGTTCTATACCTGGGGGTGCGGTCCATAACTAACGTAACGAACACTGTCGTGAAACAAAAGTGAAACTTTACAAACTTTCAACGTTCTATTTATTCCTCTGTTATACAGCGTGTATGACAGACAGACACACACACACACACACACACACACACACAGACAGACACACACACACACACAGACAGACAGACAGAGCTAGTGTCAGTGTTGTAGAACTACCGTAGTTCCTCGGGGCCAAACAGCGTCCGTCTTCTCTCCGTCTCTTTCCTGGTTGTTGTCTTTCACCTGAACCTGAACTGATCCAAACTGGACTGGACTGATGCTGGAGGGTCTGCAGTCTGTTCCTTCCAGGTTCACATCAGATTTGTTGTTTTTTTAACCTTATATCAGCTGTTATTTCATATTTTGGGTCAATGTGTGCGTCCTTCCATATGTCCGTGTGAAACTTGTGTGGATTTAAAGTTCCGCATCGAACGACGTCTTTCATTCCTTTTCTTTTTCTCATCATTCTGTTCCATTTGGGTTCAGCTGTGGACCGAACCCAACAGGTGTGAACCCAAACTGTTCAGTTCGGTACGTGTACCGTTACAGGCCTTATATATATATATATATATATATATTTATATATACACACACACAAAGTCATCTCCATCCTGTCATTGATCCAACTCCATGGGTTTATTAGTTTTTATTCATTTTTGTTCAGTTTGTGTCTTATTTTGTTCATGTTACTCATAAATTTGTTGGTTTATTGTTCATTTTTGTTTCTTTTATTCATCACTTTGGCTGTTTCTGTTCTTTTTGTTGCTTTTTTCCACTTAATCTTGGGTCATTTTTTCATGTTATTTATGTTTTGTCCAGTTTTCATTCATTGTATTATTTAATATTATTTTATCATTTTAAATTATTTCTGTATTATTTAATGTATTCTTTAATAGGACCTGTAAAATCTGTCAGTATTTGGGTGTTAAAGGCTTAAACGTGTCCTTTCCTGTGTGGTGTGTTCAGTTATTCTCCAGGAGATCCAGAGGACGTCCTGTCAGCCCAGGGAAGTGTGTGTGGAGGTGTCCAAAGAATACCCAGAATCCACTAGTCACTTCTACCTGCCTCGCTGCGTGGCGCTGCATCGATGCGGCGGATGCTGCAACAACGAAGCTTTTTACTGCACGAACACAAGTCACACCCTGGTCAACAAGACGGTGAGGGGGCGGAGTTAAGGCTTTGAGAAATACAACAGTTTAACCCCAGGGGGTCAGAGGAGGATGCAACATTTGAATTTAAAAAAAAAAAAAAAAAAATATATATATATATATATATATATACATATATATATATATATATATATATATATATATATATATATATACATATATATATATATATATATATATATATACATATATATATATATATATATACACACACACACAGGGTGGGGAAGCAAAATGTACAATATTTTGAGGCAGGGATTGAAAGACAGTGTATGACCAATTAGCTTACTGAAAGTCATGAGAATTTATTTTCACAAGAAAATGTCCATAATAGAAAATGTTTTTATTCTATGTGTCCTCCTTCTTTCTCAATAACTGCCTTCACACGCTTCCTGAAACTTGCGCAAGTGTTCCTCAAATATTGGGGTGACAACTTCTCCCATTCTTCTTTAATAGTATCTTCCAGACTTTCTGGTAATAGTTTTGCTCATAGTCATTCTCTTCTTTCCATTATAAACAGTCTTTATGGACACTCCAACTGTTTTTGAAATCTCCTTTGGTGTGACAAGTGCATTCAGCAAATCACACACTCTTTGACGTTTGCTTTCCTGATTACTCATATGGGCAAAAGTTTCTGAAAAGGTATGGATAATAGTGTTAGGTATGATTATGACATCAGTATATGTTTGGGTTCAAAACAACTGACGTAGTGTCTGCTGAGAAAAAACAACTAAATGTTCAGTGTACATTTGGCTTCCCCACCCTGTGTGTATATATATATATATATATATATATATATATATATATATATATATATATATATTATCGTGTAGGAAAGGTTAAGGAAGTGACCATATTTGGTTCTTTAACTGAAAGTAGCAAACATGAATAAATAAAATCTAAAAAAACACTGGATTATTTTAGTCAGATAAAAAAAAAAAAATATCATGTAGGAAAGGTTAATGAAGTTACCATGTTTGGTTCCTTACCCGTAAGCAGCAAAAATGTTAAATAAATAAATAAATAAAATCTAAGAAGACATAACAAAACTGGATTATTTTAGTCAAATTTAAAAAAAAAAAAGTATTATCATCTAGACAATCAAGGTCCATGAAGTTACCATATTTGGTTCTTTAACCGTAAGGAGCAAAATGTAAAAATTAAAAAATAAATAAATAAATAAAAATCTAAGAAGACATAAAAAGACTGAATTATTTTAGTCAAATAAAAAATATATATTGTCATGTAGGAAAGGTTAATGAAGTTACCATATTTGGTTCCTTACCCGTAAGCAGCAAAAAAGTTAAATAAATAAATAAATAAAATCTAAGAAGACATAACAAAACTGGATTATTTTAGTCAATTAAAAAAAAAAAAGTATTATGTTGACAATCAAGGTCAGTGAAGCTACCATATTTGGTTCCTTACCAGTAAGTAGCAAAAAAAACCAAAAACCATCTAATAAAACATAAGAAGGCTTTATTAACTTTTGTGAAATTGAAAAAAATATATTATTATGTAGGAAAGGTTAACAAGTTACCATATTTGGTTTCTTTCCCGTAAGTACCAAAAAGAAAAAAAAGTCTAAAACATAAGAAGGCTTTATTACTTTTGTAGAATTTTTTTATTGTCATGTAGAAAATGAGGGTCAATGAAGTTACCATAATTGGTTCTTAAGGAGAAAATACAAATATTTGTGTTAGAACACGATAGTTCTGCATTCTAAGAAAAATCACTTTTACCAGTAAAATTTAACTTACTTTTTTTTTTTTTTTAAACCAACTTGAGGTGCAGGATTGGACCCATATTTAATGTTGGAGGAAATGACCAAAAATAGGTACTTGGCCAATAAAGGGTTAAAAACTAGCTGCAAAATTCAAATTTTTTTGAATTGAAATGTTTATTAGTCCTTTCAACAAACATTTTACCGCATTGTTTTGTTTATGATGTAATTTTTGTGTCACATTGGGAGTTTTTGGAAACTTTTTACTCACAAAAACATTATCAATTATAAATTCTACCAGTAACATTTTAAAAATATAGACCATCCATCCATCCATCCATTCTCTTCCGCTTATCCGGGGCCGGGTCGCGGGGGTAACAGTCTAAGCAGGGACGCCCAGACTTCCCTCTCCCCAGACTCCTCCTCCAGCTCTTCCGGGGGGACCCCGAGGCGTTCCCACGCCAGCCCACAGACATAGTCTCTCCAACGTGTCCTGGGTCTTCCCCAAGGTCTCCTCCCGGTGGGACATGCTCGGAACACCTCCCCAGGGAGGCGTCCAGGAGGCATCCGAAACAGATGTGTGATCCACCTCAGCTGGTTCCTCTGGATGTGGAGGAGCAGCGGTTCTACTCCGAGCTCCTCCCTGGTGACTGAGCTCCTCCCCCTATCCCTAAGGGTGCGCCCAGCCACCCTGCGGAGGAAACTCATTTGGACCGCTTGTATCCGGGATCTTGTCCTTTCGGTCCTGACCCAAAGCTCATGACTATAGGTGAGGGTAGGAACGTAGACTGACCGGTAAATCCAGAGCTTCTCCTCTCGGCTCAGCTCCTTCTGAACCACGACAGACCGGTACAGCGACTGCATCACTGCAGACGCTGCACCGATCCGTCTGTCAATCCGACGCTCCATCCTTCCCTCACTGTGAACAAGACCCCGAGATACTCCCCACCGACCTGGAGAGGGCAGGCCACCTTTTTCCGGTCCAGAACCATGGCCGCGGATTTGGAGGTGCTGATCCTCATCCCGCTCGCTTCACACTCGGCTGCAAACTGCTCCAGGACAACATCATCTGCAAAAAGCAGAGACGAAATCCTGTGGTCCCCAAACCGGACCCCCTCCAGCCCCTGGCTGCGCCTAGAAATTCTGTCCATAAAAATAATGAACAAAACCGATGCCAAAGGGCAGCCCTGCCGGAGTCCCACATGCACCTGGAACAGGTCTGACTGATTGCCGGCAATGCGAACCAGGTTCCTGCTTCGGTCATACAAGGACCGGACTGCCCTTAATAGAGGGCCCCGGACCCCATACTCCCAAAGCACCCCCCACAGGATACCACGAGGGACACGGTCGAACGCCTTCTCCAAATCCACTAAACACATGTGGACTGGTTGGGTGAACTCCCATGAACCCTCGAGCACCCGATGGAGAGTATAGAGCTGGTCCAGTGTTCCATGTCCGGGACAAAAACCGTATTGTTCCTCCTGGATCCGAGGTTCGACTATCCTTCGGATCCTCCTCTCCAGTACCTGGAATAGACATTTCAGGTTTCTTTTTTCTTTTTTTTTTTTTTTTTTAACAGCCTTTTTGTTTCCCTTGAATGCCTCCATTACTTCATTATTTTTTAAGGACAGTATTGATCTTGTTGATCAGATTGAGGTTCTAGAACCTGGTGTGTCAAATATGATACAAGTGGATTTAAAGGGTTCATGCTCTAAGGTCATAAACGAACTAAAACCACTCAGATTGAATATTTACAGGTTCAACATGTTTATAAAGTCTGTCTGAAACACTGGAGAGTTGAAGAAAAAACAACAGGAGGAACATAATTAATGTTGGAGGAAGTGACCAAATATAGACACTTGGCCAATAAAGGATTAAAAAAACTAGAAACAACCTTAAACATTAACTGAAGTAATGACAGGAACTCAACTTTAGCATTTAAAGTGAAGCCCCGCCTCCTCTGTTGTGACAGCTCATGGAACTGGCCCCACCCAGGATGGACCGGACCGTTGTCATGGTAACCTTCGTCAACCACACCTCCTGCGAATGCCAGTCCAAGCGGCCGCTCCATACCATAATACGGCGAGCGGCAGCGACACATGAGCTGTGAGTGGAAGGGGATGGGGGAGGGGGCAGGGCTACGTTTGAGTGGTGGTGGGCGTGTCCATGTGTTGACTGATGCCGTGTGTTTGTGCAGGTGTCCCGCCCCTGATGCTCCCTGCACCTCTGGATCATTATGGGATGCAGTCAACTGTGTGTGTGTTTCTATGGAAACCACAAAGGCCTCGGACAGAGACGCTGGTGAGCATCCTCAGTTTGGTCAGGCCGGGTCCAGACCGGGCTCAGATGGACCTGGTCTGGAGGCGGAGCTTATCCAGGTCATTCTGAGTCTGTCTCCTTCTACGTTTGGTGTTTCTTGCCTTATTTGGTGTCATTTTTTTCAGCACCACCTCCTTTGTGTGAACGTACGCTTGTGTTTTTTATTTGACATGTTGTTTTTACAAACCAAACCTAAAACCACAAAAAACATCCAATCTGAGACAGAAAACAGGGACATTTTTTACTGTTTTTCACCCAAAACATGTTGAACAAGTGGTTCCAGACACAACAAGCCCTGCCCCTAACACATATTGTATCTTATGTTGTCATGGATACAGATCATATACATATATATATATATATATATATATGTATATGTATATATGAGCCAAGTTTGAAGGAAATTTAACCAAATTGATGGTTTTATAGACGTGAAATTTCACCCATTTACTTATAATGTTTTACCCCCCCCCCATTCCACAGGGGGCGGGGATTGAACTGAGCATGCTCAGATGTCTATGGAAAGAACAAAGTCTATTGTATCAACACGACTACAAATGTAACTATTGAACAAACAGTTGAATTTATATGTCTATTTAAATAAATCCTACGTTCAGAACATGTCAGCACAGACACTTCAGGGGTTAAAGGGTTAATAAGATAAGATGAAATATGATGTGATAAGATAAAACAAGATAAAGAAAGATAAAATAAGACATAAAAAGCTAAGATAAGATACAATAATATAAGATAAATAAGATGAGATACAAAAAGATAAGATAAGATACGATAAGATAAAATAAGATAAGATAAAATAAGATATGATAAGACAAGATACAAAACGATAAGTTAAGATGAGATCAGATAAGGTAAGTGTTTCTTTCTTCCACTGTGGTGGACTTTGACTGTTAACAGCAGCAAAAGTACATGTAAATGTGACAAAAAAAAAAAAAACTGATGGAAAAAAACCCACAAAGGAGTGAACAAATGAAAATAGAAGACAAATAAGAGAAAAAAAAAGAAATTTGGTATTTCTGTAAATATTTATACAAATAAATAATTAGAATTAAATGTTAAATAACTGTCGTTGATTATGAACATATGTGCCTCTGTCGTTCTTTTAAAGGGGCCTGGTTCTGTCCACAGTTTGGATCTGAGACACTTCCTTTACTCACACCCAAAGGAAATACACTCATGAATTCCCCTTAAAGTCCCCCTTTGGGAATGTTTGTCCACCTGAAACATGAGACATGAATGTGTCTTTGGAGAATTTTTCTAATGTGTTCATGAAGCCTTTGGTGAAAGACTGGATCCATCTGGACCCAGGGCTGTCAAACACACGGCCCATGGACCAGAACTGGCCCACCAAAGGGTTCGGTCCAGTCCGTGGACTGAAAGTGGAAGATTAAATTCTGAGTTTAAAGTCAGAATTCTGAATAAGTCCGAACAACAATAAAAACTATAGATTGGACCTTAATTTAATTTTTTTTCCAGTGGCTCTAATCCTCTTCCACATAATAAATTCAGGTTCATGTTGTTATTTTTCTTATAAAATTTCTTTTTTTTTCAGGCAATTAACATTTTCTGTGTGAAAGTTTGTAAATGTGAATATTTTCATAATTGAATGTTTTTTATTTGAACTAAAACGAGGAAAAGTTGTGGTTCTGTTTGGGTTATTGTGTCCGACCCAGTGGAGATGAACCTGGGCCGAATGTGGAACCTGGACCACCATGAGTCTGCCAGACCTGGATGGACACGGGTCCCCTTCTGTAATCTGACCCTACTGCCCCCCCCCCCCCCCCCCCCCTCTACTCCTGTCTGTGCTCCTCAGAGGTTCTGGACCTGGGTCTTCTGGCTCTATGTGGACCACACCGGGTCTTAGAAGAATCCACATGTGAGTGCGTTTGTCGGAACGGACTGACGGAGGCCAGCTGTGACCCGGGATGGAAACTGGACCAGCACACTTGTAAGGAGGAGTCACAGGATTTAAGGAAGTCTGGAACTGAGCAAAAAATGTTGAATTAAGCAAAAAAAATTCTATTCAGAGAAAAATTGGAGTTTGGGTGAAATTGTCATTTTATCATTAGACAAATTTTTATGTGCAAGTTATATTCATGTATTACACATTACACTTGGTAATTTCATCCCGCGGGCCGGATCGGACCCTTTGGTCAGACCGGGTCGGACCCTTATGCGGACTGGATCAGACCCTTTGGTCAGACCTGATCAGAACCTTTGGTCGGACCAGATTGGACCCTTTGGCGGACCGGATCGGACCCTCTGGTGGACCGGTTTGGTAACCCCAGTCTTTTTGTCATCCAGGTGAATGCCAGTGCGAGGGTCACCGGGAGGGGAGGTGGTGTCCTCCAGGCCAGAGGTGGGAGGAGGAGCTGTGTGGGTGCGTGTGCGACGCCCACTGCCCCGGGAATCAACCCCTCAACCCTGACACCTGCCTGTGTCAGTGCAGAGAGAGTCCACAGTCCTGTTTGCGGCAGGGCAAGAGGTTCAACCCCAGCACCTGCAGGTAGGACACAGACCAGCAGGGACCGTCTGAGACCAGCAGGGACCATCTGAGACCAGCAGGGACCGTCTGAGACCAGCAGGGACCGTCTGAGACCAGCAGGGATAGTCTGAGACCAGCAGAGACAGTCTGAGACCAGCAGGGACAGTCTGAGACCAGCAGAGACAGTCTGAGACCAGCAGGGACAGTCTAGTCCTCAGACTGTGCATGTCCACCATTCCAAACCTAAAACAGAACCACCTCCTCTTCCTCCTCCTCCTCCTCCTCCTCCTCCTCCTCCCCCCATCATGTCCTTCCTCTTGTCTGTTCTGTAAACTTGATCCTTTATATTCACTCACTGACATTCTGGACCTGTTTAACAGTTTACCTGTTGTGTGTCCTTCTAACCTGTTGTGTCTTTTTTGCACTTGTTACAGTTGTGTCTTTTTTCAGTTGTTACAGTTGTGTCTTTTTTCAGTTGTTACAGTTGTGTCTTTTTTTTTCTTTTTTCAGTTGTTACAGTTGTGTCTTTTTTCTTTTTTTCAGTTGTTACAGTTGTCTTTTTTCTTTTTTTCACTTGTTACAGTTGTGTCTTTTTTCACTTGTTACAGTTGTGTCTTTTTTCTTTTTTCACTTGTTACAGTTGTGTCTTTTTTCACTTGTTACAGTTGTGTCTTTTTTCTTTTTTCAGTTGTTACAGTTGTGTCTTTTTTCACTTGTTACAGTTGTGTCTTTTTTCTTTTTTCCAGTTGTTACAGTTGTGTCTTTTTTCACTTGTTACAGTTGTGTCTTTTTTCTTTTTTCAGTTGTTACAGTTGTGTCTTTTTTCACTTGTTACAGTTGTGTCTTTTTTCTTTTTTCCAGTTGTTACAGTTGTGTCTTTTTTCTTTTTTCAGTTGTTACAGTTATAATAATAATAATAATAAACTTTATTTGTATAGCACCTTTCATACAGAAATTGTAGCCCAAAGTGCTTCACATTGATTGAAAAAAATACAATATTAAAATGCATTAAGATTTGATTAGAAATACAATAAAATAAAAATAAATATAAAAACAGCGCACATTAAAATATTTGATTATGCATAGAATTTTTGAAGTGCAAGAAATAAGATGAAATTTGAGAGAAATACAATAAAATAAAAATAAAAGCAGTGCACATTAAAATATTTGATTATGCATAGAATTTTTTAAGTGCAAGAAATAAGATGAAATTTGAAATACAGTAAAATAAAAACAGAAATACAATAAAATAAAATAAAAATGAAAAACCGCACATTCCTGGTTCCTGAATTCTGACCCCATTTTTATCTCCTTTCAAAGGCTAATGAGAATAAAAATGTTTTTAATTTGGTTTTAAATATATTCAGTGAACTGGCTTCTCTAATGTCTTTTGGAATTGTATTCCATAACTTTGGTGCATAGTAAAGGCTGCGTCCCCCATTTTCTTTGTAATATTTCTGGGATTCGCTAGTAACCCTGCGTTTGATGACCTCAGTGTTCTAGTTTGTACATAATTGATCAGTGAGTTTGCAATGTAACTTGGTCCGGTTCCCTTTAGAGCTTTATACGTGAGGAGTAGTATCTTAAAATCAGTTCTGTAGGTTACCGGTAGCCAGTGCAGGGAAACCAACACTGGAGTAATGTGCTCTCTCTTCTTGGTTTTGGTTCATAACCTAGCTGCAGAGTTCTGAATCAGCTGAAGTCTGTCTGTGGTGCAGTTGTCTTTTTTTCTTTTTTTCAGTTGTTACAGTTGTGTCTTTTTTCTTTTTTCAGTTGTTACAGTTGTGTCTTTTTTTCTTTTTTTCAGTTGTTACAGTTGTGTCTTTTTTCTTTTTTCAGTTGTTACAGTTGTGTCTTTTTTCAGTTGTTACAGTTTTGTCTTTTTTCTTTTTTCAGTTGTTACAGTTGTGTCTTTTTTCTTTTTTCAGTTGTTACAGTTGTGTCTTTTTTCAGTTGTTACAGTTTTGTCTTTTTTCAGTTGTTACAGTTGTGTCTTTTTTCTTTTTTCAGTTGTTACAGTTGTGTCTTTTTTCTTTTTTCAGTTGTTACAGTTTTGTCTTTTTTCTCTTTTTCAGTTGTTACAGTTGTGTCTTTTTTCTTTTTTCAGTTGTTACAGTTGTGTCTTTTTTCTTTTTTCAGTTGTTACAGTTGTGTCTTTTTCTCTTTTTCAGTTGTTACAGTTGTGTCTTTTTTCTTTTTTCAGTTGTTACAGTTGTGTCTTTTTTCTTTTTTCAGTTGTTAGTTTTGTCTTTTTTCTCTTTTTCAGTTGTTACAGTTGTGTCTTTTTCTCTTTTCCAGTTGTTACAGTTGTGTCTTTTTTCTCTTTTTCAGTTGTTACAGTTGTCTTTTTTCAGTTGTTAGTTTTGTCTTTTTTCTCTTTTTCAGTTGTTACAGTTGTGTCTTTTTTCTTTTTTCAGTTGTTACAGTTGTCTTTTTTCAGTTGTTAGTTTTGTCTTTTTTCTCTTTTTCAGTTGTTACAGTTGTGTCTTTTTCTCTTTTCCAGTTGTTACAGTTGTGTCTTTTTTCTCTTTTTCAGTTGTTACAGTTGTGTCTTTTTTCTCTTTTTCAGTTGTTACAGTTGTGTCTTTTTCTCTTTTTCAGTTGTTACAGTTGTGTCTTTTTCTCTTTTTCAGTTGTTACAGTTGTGTCTTTTTTCTTTTTTCAGTTGTTACAGTTGTGTCTTTTTTCTTTTTTCAGTTGTTACAGTTGTCTTTTTTCTTTTTTCAGTTGTTAGTTTTGTCTTTTTTCTCTTTTTCAGTTGTTACAGTTGTGTCTTTTTTCTTTTTTCAGTTGTTACAGTTGTCTTTTTTCTTTTTTCAGTTGTTACAGTTGTCTTTTTTCTTTTTTCAGTTGTTAGTTTTGTCTTTTTTCTCTTTTTCAGTTGTTACAGTTGTGTCTTTTTCTCTTTTCCAGTTGTTACAGTTGTGTCTTTTTTCTCTTTTTCAGTTGTTACAGTTGTGTCTTTTTTTCTTTTTTTCAGTTGTTACAGTTGTGTCTTTTTTCTTTTTTCAGTTGTTACAGTTGTGTCTTTTTTCAGTTGTTACAGTTTTGTCTTTTTTCTTTTTTCAGTTGTTACAGTTGTGTCTTTTTTCTTTTTTCAGTTGTTACAGTTGTGTCTTTTTTCAGTTGTTACAGTTTTGTCTTTTTTCAGTTGTTACAGTTGTGTCTTTTTTCTTTTTTCAGTTGTTACAGTTGTGTCTTTTTTCTTTTTTCAGTTGTTACAGTTTTGTCTTTTTTCTCTTTTTCAGTTGTTACAGTTGTGTCTTTTTTCTTTTTTCAGTTGTTACAGTTGTGTCTTTTTTCTTTTTTCAGTTGTTACAGTTGTGTCTTTTTCTCTTTTTCAGTTGTTACAGTTGTGTCTTTTTTCTTTTTTCAGTTGTTACAGTTGTGTCTTTTTTCTTTTTTCAGTTGTTAGTTTTGTCTTTTTTCTCTTTTTCAGTTGTTACAGTTGTGTCTTTTTCTCTTTTCCAGTTGTTACAGTTGTGTCTTTTTTCTCTTTTTCAGTTGTTACAGTTGTCTTTTTTCTTTTTTCAGTTGTTAGTTTTGTCTTTTTTCTCTTTTTCAGTTGTTACAGTTGTGTCTTTTTTCTCTTTTTCAGTTGTTACAGTTGTGTCTTTTTCTCTTTTTCAGTTGTTACAGTTGTGTCTTTTTCTCTTTTTCAGTTGTTACAGTTGTGTCTTTTTTCTTTTTTCAGTTGTTACAGTTGTCTTTTTTTCTTTTTTTCAGTTGTTACAGTTGTCTTTTTTCTTTTTTTAGTTGTTAGTTTTGTTTTTTTTCTCTTTTTCAGTTGTTACAGTTGTGTCTTTTTTCTTTTTTCAGTTGGTTCCAGTTGTCTTTTTTCTTTTTTCAGTTGTTACAGTTGTCTTTTTTCTTTTTTCAGTTGTTAGTTTGTTTTTTTCTCTTTTTCAGTTGTACAGTTGTGTCTTTTTCTCTTTTCCAGTTGTTACAGTTGTGTCTTTTTTCTCTTTTTCAGTTGTTACAGTTGTGTCTTTTTTCTTTTTGCAGTTGTTACAGTTGTGTCTTTTTTCTCTTTTTCAGTTGTTACAGTTGTGTCTTTTTCTCTTTTTCAGTTGTTACAGTTGTGTCTTTTTCTCTTTTTCAGTTGTTACAGTTGTGTCTTTTTCTTTTTTCAGTTGTTACAGTTGTCTTTTTTTCTTTTTTCAGTTGTTACAGTTGTCTTTTTCTTTTTTCAGTTGTTAGTTTTGTCTTTTTTCTCTTTTTCAGTTGTTACAGTTGTGTCTTTTTTCTTTTTTCAGTTGTTACAGTTGTGTCTTTTTTCTTTTTTCAGTTGTTACAGTTGTCTTTTTTCTTTTTTCAGTTGTTACAGTTGTCTTTTTTCTGTTTTCAGTTGTTAGTTTTGTCTTTTTTCTCTTTTTCAGTTGTTACAGTTGTGTCTTTTTCTCTTTTCCAGTTGTTACAGTTGTGTCTTTTTTCTCTTTTTCAGTTGTTACAGTTGTGTCTTTTTCTCTTTTTCAGTTGTTACAGTTGTGTCTTTTTCTCTTTTTCAGTTGTTACAGTTGTGTCTTTTTTCTTTTTTCAGTTGTTAGTTTTGTCTTTTTTCTCTTTTTCAGTTGTTACAGTTGTGTCTTTTTTCTTTTTTCAGTTGTTACAGTTGTGTCTTTTTTCTTTTTTCAGTTGTTACAGTTGTCTTTTTTCTTTTTTCAGTTGTTAGTTTTGTCTTTTTTCTCTTTTTCAGTTGTTACAGTTGTGTCTTTTTCTCTTTTCCAGTTGTTACAGTTGTGTCTTTTTTCTCTTTTTCAGTTGTTACAGTTGTGTCTTTTTTCTCTTTTTCAGTTGTTACAGTTGTGTCTTTTTCTCTTTTTCAGTTGTTACAGTTGTGTCTTTTTCTCTTTTTCAGTTGTTACAGTTGTGTCTTTTTTCTTTTTTCAGTTGTTACAGTTGTCTTTTTTCTTTTTTCAGTTGTTACAGTTGTGTCTTTTTTCTTTTTTCAGTTGTTACAGTTGTCTTTTTTCTTTTTTCAGTTGTTACAGTTGTCTTTTTTCTTTTTTCAGTTGTTAGTTTTGTCTTTTTTCTCTTTTTCAGTTGTTAGTTTTGTCTTTTTTCTCTTTTTCAGTTGTTACAGTTGTGTCTTTTTTCTTTTTTCAGTTGTTACAGTTGTCTTTTTTCTTTTTTCAGTTGTTAGTTTTGTCTTTTTTCTCTTTTTCAGTTGTTACAGTTGTGTCTTTTTCTCTTTTCCAGTTGTTACAGTTGTGTCTTTTTTCTCTTTTTCAATTGTTACAGTTGTGTCTTTTTTCTCTTTTTCAGTTGTTACAGTTGTGTCTTTTTCTCTTTTTCAGTTGTTACAGTTGTGTCTTTTTTCTCTTTTTCAGTTGTTACAGTTGTGTCTTTTTCTCTTTTTCAGTTGTTACAGTTGTGTCTTTTTTCTCTTTTTCAGTTGTTACAGTTGTGTCTTTTTTCTCTTTTTCAGTTGTTACAGTTGTGTCTTTTTTCTTTTTTTTTCAGTTGCTATCGGTTGCCGTGCAGGAGGCCCAGGCGTCTGTGCCTCTCTGGTTTCTACTACAGTACTCATGTGTGCCAGTGCATCCCCAACTACATGAGACCTGAGTGGAATTGAACCAACAACCTCAGGATGGACACGATGGACACACTGGACAGACTGGAGACATTTGGACCCAAGACAGACAAACCGGATGGACAGTAGCACATATATGAACGACAGCACACGTATGGACGACAGCACACATATGAACGACAGCACACGTATGAACGACAGCACACGTATGAACGACAGCACACGTATGAACGACAGCACACGTATGGACGACAGCACACGTATGAACGACAGCACACATGGACGACAGCACACGTATGAACGACAGCACACGTATGAACGACAGCACACATGGACGACAGCACACGTATGAACGACAGCACACGTATGGACGACAGCACACATATGAACGACAGCACATATGAACGACAGCACATATATGGACGACAGCACACATATGAACGACAGCACACATATGGACGACAGCACACATGTGGACGACAGCACATATGAACGACAGCACACGTATGGACGACAGCACACGTATGAACGACAGCACACGTATGAACGACAGCACACGTATGGACGACAGCACACGTATGAACGACAGCACACGTATGGACGACAGCACACGTATGGACGACAGCACACGTATGGACGACAGCACACGTATGAACGACAGCACACGTATGAACGACAGCACAGGTATGGACGACAGCACACGTATGAACGACAGCACACATGGACGACAGCACAGGTATGGACGACAGCACATATGAACGACAGCACATATATGGACGACAGCACACATATGAACGACAGCACATATGAACGACAGCACACATATGGACGACAGCACATATGAACGACAGCACATATATGGACGACAGCACATATGAACGACAGCACATATATGGACGACAGCACATATATGGACGACAGCACACGTATGAACGACAGCACATATATGGACGACAGCACACGTATGGACGACAGCACATATATGGACGACAGCTCATATATGGACAACAGCACACGTATGGACGACAGCACATATATGGACGACAGCACACGTATGGACGACAGCACATATATGGACGACAGCACACGTATGAACGACAGCACATATATGGACGACAGCACACGTATGGACGACAGCACATATATGGACGACAGCTCATATATGGACAACAGCACATATATGGACGACAGCTCATATATGGACAACAGCACATATATGGACGACGGCACATCATCATCATATCATCCCATAATTAGACATCCCATAATACCACAGCAGACTGGAGACTCGATCCAGACTAGATGGACTCAGAGGGGGGTGGGACTGACAGGAATGGGGTCATGTGATTGGTTGGTGGGAAAGAAAAGGGGCGGTGCAGCCAGAGGCCGCGCCCCCCACATCTGTGTTAAAGGAGATGAAGTGTGTCCCATCATGTCTTTAACCTACTGGACCTCCTGGACCCCCTGGACCTACTGGACCTGCTGGACCTGTTAAACCTACTGGACCTGTTGGACCTACTGGATCTACTGGACCTCCTGGTCTGGTCCTTCTGGTCTGGACCTCCTGGTCTGGACCTCCTGGTCCTCCTGGTCTGGTCCTCCTGGTCTGGACCTCCTGGTCTGGACCTCCTGGTCTGGACCTCCCGGTCCTCCTGGTCTGGTCCTCCTGGTCTGGACCTCCTGGTCTGACTTTCATGTCTTGAACTCGTTGTGCATATGTTTTGTTTTTCTTCGTCTTTCAGACTTGTAAACGTTGGGCTCATCTGTTGTTAATGACTGTATTTAAATGAGGGTTTCAGCAGGAGGCTCCGCCCACATGTGAATAAACAGCTGGATTATTCCAGATGAACTGAATCCACCTGTGAGGTCATCAGTGGAAGATCAGATTTAATTTAAAGTCCTTTGAATCGGTTTAAATGCATTAATTAAAGGCGTTCTTATCAAACCTTCATGTGCAGGTTGTGTGTCACATGTTCAGAACGGCTGAAACATAAAACTGAACGTCCACGTTTCACTGTTGGATCTGAATGAGGTTTAAGAAGAGTTTAAAAACGGAAAGAAGAAGAAGAGATAAGAGTCTGAAAAGTGATTTAGGATGTTCTAAATGACATAAGAAACACTCTCGGAGGTATTTCAGGTTGATCTGAAACATTTTAAGGTGTTTTTTGAAATTGCTCCAAAAATCATTTTTTGTAGGATGACGTCCAAAAATGGACATTTTGAACATGAATTTAAAAATGTCTAAAAAGTGATTTAGAATGTTTTAAATGACATAATAAATCAACCTGAAATACACCACAGAATGTTTAAGACATTTTAAGGTTTTTTTTCAACATGCTCCAAAAATTGTTTTTTAGTAAGGCTATAGTATGACGTCCAAAAATGGACATTTTGGACATTTATTTATTGATTTATTTAATTCCTGGTTGTGCACTTCATCAGTAACATTCAATAATCATCCAGTAAACAAACATGTCCACACCCATGCTGGAAAAGGAGCAGGATGAAGAAAATCTGATATTTCCTGTCCTCTTCTAAATAATAAAAGCCTTCATGCTTAGCCACACACAACCAGCTCTAAAGTCCTACTGTATGAAGTCAGACAAACCAAACGAAATACATCCAAAGAGAATAAAAAAATGAATACAAAACCAAGTGCAAAACTACAAATCCAGAAAGTACAAAACATAGGGAAATATAAACCTGATGAAATGATGCAAAACATGTTACCAGTCCAAAGCAAGGAAATAAATATGTCACAAAATACAAAACAAATACGAAGCCAAATGTAAAACATAACTGTTCATAGAATCTCATTGTTCTTTCTTTCTACACTTTTTTCAGTTGGAATCTGTTTTTCCAGTCCTTCAGCTCATTAGGAAGAGAATTCCAGAGTTGAACTCCCACCACTCATAAATACACATGTGCTTCACAGTCGTCTGTTCACACTGGTGTTTGAAAGGACCTGTCCTTAGATGTTCTTCATTCTCTGAAGTGCAGACAAACAGTTCTTGTCATTTAGCCGGTACTGCTTTACTTTTGGCCTTGAACAGAACAAGTAATGTCTGTAACTGAACGAGTTCCTGCCATTTCAACAATCCAGAATTAATCAATTATGTATTAGTGTGTTCCTGATCATCTGCTTTATGGATAATCCTGATGGCTGTCTTCTGTAGGACATCCAATGGCTTTGTGTTACTCCATCCATCTATCCATTATCCACCGCTTATCTGGGGCCGGGTGGCGGGGGTAACAGTCTAAGCAGGGATGCCCAGACTTCTATAGAATTACATTTGTGCCAGTTTCTTGAGCGAGCAACGATAGATTCTGAGCACACAATTAGAGGTTTTGAGCACATAAAAATATATTTTGCGAGCACATCAATTATATTTCAAAAAGAAATTACGCTTGAGCAAACAAAAATCGATATCGTGCTCCATAAATGCGTTTGCATGTTAGTTTTACTCATAATGTTCTCTCACAAATTCTTTCCATAGTGCACAAACAGAGCGCTGCGCTCGCTCACTTTCCCCTTCCCTCTCTCGCTCAACCTCCCTCTCCCTGCGCGCTCAGGTTGTCGTGTCCGCACGCTCAACTTGACACACACGTTACAATTGTGCCACAAAACCAACCAATTGGAGAGCTTGCGGAAGTACACTCTGATTGGCTGTTCACTCTCCAATTAGCTCGCTAGTTACATTTACCTGAAAAAAAAAAATGCTCGATGAGACAGACACGGACCGGAAGAGGAGGAATTGATTCTACACAAACTTGGGTCAGTATTCATTATTATTCTGATTATTGTCTAATGTCATACCACTACTTTGTTTAGTTTTTGTACTGTAGTGCCGTAATGTTAGGACTGCGTTGTCTGGGTTTTATGGTGGCCCAGAGGTGCAACAGGCCAAAAAATTATCCACTAGACGAAAAAAATTATCTACTACAAGAAAAAAAAAAGAAGAGAAAAACAGCCCAAAAAAATTATCCACTATAAGAAAAAAAAGAGAACAGCCTAAAAAAATTATCCACTAGATGAAAAAAATTATCTACTACAAGAAAAAAAAGAGAACAGCCCAAAAAAATTATCCACTATAAGAAAAAAAAGAACAGCCTAAAAAAATTATCCACTAGACGAAAAAAATTATCTACTACAAGAAAAAAAGAAGAAGAGAAAAACAGCCCAAAAAAATTATCCACTATAAGAAAAAAAAGAGAACAGCCTAAAAAAATTATCCACTAGATGAAAAAAATTATCTACTACAAGAAAAAAAAGAGAACAGCCCAAAAAAATTATCCACTATAAGAAAAAAAAGAGAACAGCCTAAAAAAATTATCCACTAGATGAAAAAAATTATCTACTACAAGAAAAAAAAAGAGAACAGGCAAAAAAAATTATCCACTATAAGAAAAAAAAGAGAACAGCCTAAAAAAATTATCCACTAGATGAAAAAAATTATATACTACAAGAAAAAAAAAAGAGAACAGGCAAAAACAATTATCTACTAGCCCAAAAAATTATTCACTATAAGAAAAAAAAAGAACAGGTGGAAAAAATGTATCTACTATGAGAAAAAAAAAGAGAGCAGCCCAAAAAATTATACACTATAAGAAAAAAAAAAACCATCATCCACCTTTTCAATTACGGGGGCGCTGTTTACCCGAAAGGTGTCTTGCTTTAAAATTAAGACCACCACAAAAAATAAAAGGATAGGCTGAAACATTTTAAGGCTTTCGGCTAATGTGGCTAATGCTAAGGAAGTACCCCACCGGAAGTGGAGGTCGTGCGCTAAAAAATAAAGTTTTTAGCAACTTTGTGTTATTTTATTTTGAGAGGAGGAGAAGAGGAGCTTCCTGTGGAGCTCCACTATCATGGCATCGCCCATTTGTTTGCAGGTAGACCTCTGCTCCTCAACTCAAACGGAGTGTCTTCACTAACACTAGATCAACAAGGACATTTTGTGGAGATACAGATGTGTGCCGTGGTACCGCAGTGCCTCGGCACCTGGCAACGAGCTGAGCTGTGGTACCGAGCCATGGTACGCGGTGCCGTGCTGGGGTACCTGGCACCGAGCCGTGGTACCGCGGTACGTCGCGGCACCAGCCGAGGTGCCACGGCACCAGGTGTCGGTGCCACAATATGCACTCGCTGTCTCTCAACAAATGGGCGATGCCATGATAGTGGAGCTCCACAGGAAGCTCCTCTTCTCCTCCTCTCAAAATAAAATAATTTCAGAACTTCTTGTAGCGAATATTCATCAAAAATGATATTGAATGTCAGGCAGTTGAACAATTCAACACCGTAATCACACAATTGTTTACTCGCACTGGTAGTTCACAAAGTTGCCGTCAACTTTTCGCGTTAGCATTAGCTTAGCAACGAACCTTCACACAGTGCACACAAGGGCCATTTACCACTGAAAACTAACCCCAACCATACCCTAACCCTAACCTTAACCATTTAAGGCCCATGCCTAACCTGGAGCAGACACTGGAACCGTATTTAATCATTTAACTGCTTTGCAAACTATATTAATGTAAATATCTATATTTTAAAATAACTTTATTTTTTAGCGCACGACCTCCACTTCCGGTGGGGTACTTCCTTAGCATTAGCCACATTAGCCGAAAGCCTTAAAATTTTTCAGCCTATCCTTTTATTTTTTGTGGTGGCCTTAATTTTAAAGCAAGACACCTTTCGGGTAAACAGCGCCCCCGTAATTGAAAAGGTGGATGATGTTTTTTTTTTCTTATAGTGGATATTTTTTTGGGCTGCTCTCTTTTTTTTCTCATAGTAGATAAATTTTTTCACCTGTTCTTTTTTTTTCTTATAGTGAATAATTTTTTGGGCTAGTAGATAATTTTTTTTTGCTTGTTCTCTTTTTTTTTTTTTCTTTTAGTGGATAATTTTTTTTGGCTGGTCTCTTTCTTTCTTATAGGGGATTTTTTTTTTTTCATCTAGTGGATAATTTTTTTTGGGCTGTTCTCTTTTTTTTCTTATAGTGGATAATTTTTTTAGGCTGTTCTCTTTTTTTCTTGCAGTAGATAATTTTTTTGTCTAGTGGATAATTTTTTTAGGCTGTTCTCTCTTTTTTTTTTCCTTATAGTGGATAATTTTTTTGGGCTGTTTTTCTCTTTTTTTTTTTTTTTTCTTGTAGTAGATAATTTTTTTTCATCTCATGGATATTTTTTTAGGCTGTTCTCTTTTTTTTCTCATAGTAGATAATTTTTTTCACCTGTTCTTTTTTTTTTTCTTATAGTGAATATTTTTTTGGGCTAGTAGATAATTTTTTTTTGCCTGTTCTCTTTTTTTTTCTTTTAGTGGATAATTTTTTTTGGCTGGTCTCTTTTTTTCTTGTAGTAGATAATTTTTTTCATCTAGTGGATAATTTTTTTAGGCTGTTCTCTTTTTTTTCTTATAGTGGATAATTTTTTTGGGCTGTTCTCTTTTTTTTCTTATAGTGGATAATTTTTTTGGGCTGTTTTTCTCTTCTTTTTTTTTTCTTGTAGTAGATAATTTTTTTCGTCTAGTGGATAATTTTTTTAGGCTGTTCTTTTTTTTCTTATAGTGGATAATTTTTTTGGGCTGTTCTCTTTTTTTTCTTGTAGTAGATAATTTTTTTCATCTAGTGGATAATTTTTTTAGGCTGTTCTCTTTTTTTTCTTATAGTGGATAATTTTTTTGGGCTGTTTTTCTCTTTTTTTTTTTTTTGTAGTAGATAATTTTTTTCGTCTAGTGGATAATTTTTTGGCCTGTTGCACCTCTGGGCCACCATAAAACCCAGACAACGCAGTCCTAACATTACGGCACTACAGTACAAAAACTAAACAAAGTAGTGGTATGACATTAGACAATAATCAGAATAATAATGAATACTGACCCAAGTTTGTGTAGAATCAATTCCTCCTCTTCCGGTCCGTGTCTGTCTCATCGAGCATTTTTTTTTTCAGGTAAATGTAACTAGCGAGCTAATTGGAGAGTGAACAGCCAATCAGAGTGTACTTCCGCAAGCTCTCCAATTGGTTGGTTTTGTGGCACAATTGTAACGTGTGTGTCAAGTTGAGCGTGCGGACACGACAACCTGAGCGCGCAGGGAGAGGGAGGTTGAGCGAGAGAGGGAAGGGGAAAGTGAGCGAGCGCAGCGCTCTGTTTGTGCACTATGGAAAGAATTTGTGAGAGAACATTATGAGTAAAACTAACATGCAAACGCATTTATGGAGCACGATATCGATTTTTGTTTGCTCAAGCGTAATTTCTTTTTGAAATATAATTGATGTGCTCGCAAAATATATTTTTATGTGCTCAAAACCTCTAATTGTGTGCTCAGAATCTATCGTTGCTCGCTCAAGAAACTGGCACAAATCTAATTCCATAGGCTTCCCTCTCCTCAGACTCCTCCTCCAGCTCTTCCGGGGGGACCCCGAGGCGTTCCCAGGCCAGCCCACAGACATAGTCTCTCCAACGTGTCCTGGGTCTTCCCCGAGGTCTCCTCCCGGTGGGACATGCCCGGAACACCTCCCCAGGGAGGCGTCCAGGAGGATCTGAAACAGATGCCTGATCCACCTCAGCTGGTTCCTCTGGATGTGGAGGAGCAGCGGCTCTACTCTGAGCTCCTCCCTGATGACTGAGCTCCTCCCCCTATCCCTAAGGGTGCGCCCAGCCACCCTGCGGAGGAAACTCATTTGGACCGCTTGTATCCAGGATCTGGTCCTTTCGGTCCTGACCCAAAGCTCATGACCATAGGTGAGGGGAGGAACGTAGATTGACCGGTAAATCCAGAGCTTCTCCTCTCGGCTCAGCTCCTTCTTCACCACAACCGACCGGTACAGCGACTGCATCACTGCAGACGCTGCACCGATCCGTCTGTCAGTCTCACGCTCCATCCTTCCCTCAGTGTGAACAAGACCCAGATACTTAAACTCCTCCACTTGGGGCAAAGACTCCCCACCGACCCGGAGAGGGCAGACCACCTTTATCTGGTCCAGAACCATGGCCTCGGATTTGGAGGTGCTGATCCTCATCCCATTCGCTTCACACTCAGGTCCAAACCGCCCCAGTGCACGCTGAAGGTCCAGGTTCGATGAGGCCAACAGGACAACATCATCTGCAAAAAGCAGAGATGAAATCCTGTGGTCCCCAAACCGGACCCCCTCCGGCCCCTGGCTGCGCCAAGAAATTCTGTCCATAAAAATGATGAACAGAACCGGTGACAAAGGGCGGCCCTGCCGGAGTCCAACATGCACCTGGAACAGGTCTGACTTACTGCCGGCGATGTGAACCAGGTTCCTGCTTCAGTCATACAAGGACCGGACTGCCCTGAACCTTTGTGTTACTCTTGTACGTATTAGCCCAGACTTCCACACAGGAGCTGATATATGACAAAATAAATGCACAGTACAGTGGTGGCATTGCCCTGTAATCTAACAAATACTTTACCGTATTTAGAATGAAAATACTCTTCGACATCTTTTTCGTCACATGTGCAATGTGGGATTTCCATGTGTGACCTTCATCCAGTATTACTCCCAAAAAGCCAAGTCCAGAGACCCTTTCAATATTAATTCCATCTATAGACAGGACTACATTTTCCTCTCTTTTTTCTCACAAAAATCATAAACTTTGGGTTTTTTTTACATTAAGTGATAATTTATTAACATCAAACCATCTCTTAAGTTTAACCATTTCCTGTTCAATAATATTAAGTAAAGCTTTTAAGTCATATCCTGAACTGTAAAAATTAGTATCATCCGCAAATAATACAAATTTCAATAACTTTGAAACATCACAAATGTCGTAAACATATATGATGAACAATTTTGGTCCCAGCACTGAACCTTGTGGAATTCCACATTCAGTCTGCATGTGTTCACATGTATTGCCACAATAGTCCACAAACTGTTCTGTTATTCCAACAGCTCCTGAACCAATCTAGAACTGTTCCTCTCACACCAAATGACTGTAACTTTGACAATAACATGGAATGTTCTGTCGTATCCAATGCTTTCTTCAGTTCCATAAACAGCCCTGTAGTGTATTTGTTACTATGCGCTGACGTTGCTCTATCCTGTTATATTCATCACAGCTGAAGCAGTGGGTCTGTTGGAACAGAAGCCACACTGGCTCTCACTCAGCAGCATGTTCAACAAACCTGTCTAATTTTGTTATAAAGATTTTTTTCAAGTATTTTAGAAAATTGTGACAGTAGTGACACTGGTCTATAATTAGTAAATCTGTGTTTGTCTCCAGCTTTGAACGGTGGTCGAACCTTTGCTCCCTTCATTTTATGTGGGAAAGTCCCTGTTTGAAAAGACAGATTAAAAAGATCACAGAGGTTTGACCATACGTCCATGGTCCTTGACATGAATTTAAAACGTCTAAAAAGTGATTTAGGATGTTTTAAATGACATAATAAACACTGTGGTGGATTTCAGGTTGATTTGAAACATTTTAAGGTGTTTTTTGAACATGCTCCAAAAATCATTTTTTAGTAAGGCCATAGTATGACGTCCAAAAATGGACATTTTGGACATGAGTCTAAAAATGTCTAAACAGTGATTTAGGATGTTTTAAATGACATAATAAACACTCCGAGGAATTTTAGTTTGAGTTATAACATTTAATGGATTTTTTAAAACATTTTCCAAAAGTCTTTTTTTTGTAAGTCAGGATGTTCTGTCAACAGTATGTTTTATATGTATATATGTATGTATGTATGTATGTATGTATGAATGTATGTATGTATGTATGTATGTATGTATGTATGTATGTATGAATGTATGTATGTATGTATGTATGTATGTATGTATGTATGTATGAATGTATGTATGTATGAATGTATGTATGTATGTATGAATGTATGTATGTATGTATGTATGTATGTATGTATGTATGTATGAATGTATGTATGTATGAATGTATGTATGTATGTATGAATGTATGTATGTATGTATGTATGTATGTATGAATGTATGTATGTATGTATGCATGTATGTATGTATGTATGCATGTATGTATGTATGTATGTATGAATGTATGTATGTATGTATGTATGTATGTATGAATGTATGTATGTATGTATGAATGTATGTATGTATGTATATATGTATGTATGTATGTATGTATGAATGTATGAATGTATGTAATGTATGTATGTATGTATGTATGTATGCATGTATGTATGTTGTAG